>NC_092054.1:69535015-69556489 GCF_003086295.3 Arachis hypogaea | reverse complement strand
TTTAGGTTTGTGGGTTTAGGGTTTAGTGTTTAGGGTTTAGGTTTACTTTAGGGTTTAGGTTTAGGTTTAGGGTTTAGGGGTTAGGTTAGGGTTTAGGTTTAGGGTTTTTGTTTATGGTTAGGGTTTGGTTTAGGGTTTAGGGGTTTTAGGGTTGGGGTTTAGGGTTTATGGTTTGGGGTTGAATTTAGGTTTAGGGTTAGTTTTATTTTTTAGGGTTTGGGTTTGTTTAGGGTTTAGGGTTTATGTTTGGGTTGAGGGGTTTATGGTTTAGGGTTATGTTTAGTTTAGTTTAGGGTTGTGGTTTAAGGTTTATTAGGGTTTAGGGTTTAGGGTAGGGTTTATGGTTTGGTTTGGGTTTAGGTTTAGGTTTAGGGTTTGGGTTTAGGTTTAGGTTTAGGGTGTAGGTTTTGGTTTAGGGTTTATGGTTTATGGTTGGGTTTATGTTTAGGTTTGGCTTTAGGGTTTATGGTTTAGGTTAGGGTATAGGTTTTAGGGTTTAGGGTTTATTTAGGTTTTAGGGTTTAGGTTTAGGGTGGTTTAGGGGTTTTGGTTTAAGGTGGTTTAGGGTTTAGGTTAGGGTTTAGGTTTTTGAGGGTTTATGGTTTAGGGTTTAGGGTTTGGGGTTTAGGCTTTAGGTTTAGGGTTTAGGTTTGGGGTATTTATGGTTTAGGTTTGGGTTTAGGGTTTAGGGTTTAGGTTTGTGGTTTAGGTTTGGGTTTAGGGTTTTTGGTTTAGGGTTTAGGTTTGTTATGGTTTGGTTTAGTTTAGGCTTTAGTTTTGTGGTTTAAGGTTTAGGGTGTAGGGTTTAGGGTTTTGGTTTAGGGTTTATGGTTTGGGTAGGGTTTAGTGTTTAGGGTTTGTTTAGGGTTTATGGTTTAGGTTTAGGTTTAGGGTTGTGTTTAGGGTTTTAGTGTTTAGGGTTTAGGGTTTAGGGTTTAGGTTTAGGGTTTGTGGTTTAGGTTAGGTGTGGTTTAGGGTTTAGGGTTTATGGTTTGGGGTTAGGGTTTATGGTTTAGGGTTTAAGGTTTAGGTTTTTTTTAGGGTTTAGGGTTTATGGTTTGGGTTGAGGGTTTATGGTTTAGGTTTAGGGTTTGTGGTTTAGGTTTAGGGTGTAGGGGTTTAGGTTTATGGTTTGGGGTTGAGGTTTATGGTTTAGGTTTAGGCTTTAGGGTTTGTGGTTTAGGGTTTAGGGTTTATGTAGGTTTAGGTTTAGGGTTAGGTTTAAGGGTTTGGTTTAGTTTGGTTTAGGGTTTAGGGTTTAATTTAGTTTGGGTTAGTTTAGGGTTTATGTTTAGGGTTGGGTTTATGGTTTGGGGTTGAGGGTTTATGGTTTAGGGTTTATGGTTATAGTTTAGGTTTAGGCTTTAGGGTTTGTGGTTTAGGTTTACGGTGGTTTTTTTGGTTTAGGGTGTAGGGTTTAGGGTTTATGGTTTGGGGTTGGGTTTATGGTTTAGTTTGGCTTTAGGGTTTGTGGTTTAGGTTTAGGGTTTAGGTTTGGGTTTAGGGTTTATGGTTTGGGTTTAGGTTTATGTTTAGGATTTATGGTTGTGGTTTAGGCTTTAGGGTTAGGTTTAGGGTTTAGGTTTAGGGTTTGGGTTTAGGGTTTAGGGTTTATATTTAGGTTTAGGGTTTATGCTTTAGGTTTAGGTTTAGGCTTTAGGTTTATTTAGGTTTAGGGTTTAGGGTTTATGGTTTAGGGTTTAGGGTTTAGTTTAGGGTATAGGGTTTTTAGGCTTTAGGGTTTGTGGTTTAGTTTAGGTTTAGGGTTTGGTTTAGGGTTTAGGTTTGGTTGAGGGTTTATGGTTTAGGGTTTAGGGTTTACTAGGTTAGGCTTTAGGGTTGTGTTTAGGTTTGGGTGAGGTTTAGGGTTTAGGTTTGGGATTAGGGTTTGAGGGTTTAGGTTTAGGCTTTAGGTTTAGGTTTGGGTTTAAGGTTTAGGGTGGGGTTTAGGGTTTAGGGTTAGGGTTTATGGTTTGGGGTTGATGGTTAGGTTTAGGGTTTAGGTTTAGGTTTTGTGGTTTGGTTTAGGGTTTATGGTTTGGGGTTGAGGGTTTAGTGTTTAGGTTTAGGGTTTAGGTTTAGGGTTTAGGGTTTTGGTTTAGGGTTTGTTTAGGTTTAGATTTAGGGTTTAGGCTTTAGGCTTTAGGGTTTGTGGTTTATGGTTAAAGGTGTAGGGTTTAGGGTTTAGGGTTTATGATTTGGGGTTGAGGTTTATGGTTTAGGGTTTAGGTTTATGGTTTGGGTTTAGGTTTAGGGTTTATGGTTTGGGTTGAGGGTTTATGGTTTAGGTTTAGGTTTAGGGTTTTGGTTTAGGTTTAGGGTGTAGGGTTAGGGTTTAGGTTTATGGTTTATTAAGGTTATGGTTTTGATTTAGGTTTAGGGTTTGTGTTTAGGGTTTAGGGTTTGTTAGGGTTTAGAGTTTATTTAGGTTTAGGGTTTAGGGTTTGGCTTTAGGGTTTGGTTTAGTTTAGGGTTTAGGTTTAGGTTTAGGGTTTAGTGGGTTTAGGTTTAGGCTAGGGTTAGGTTTAGGGTTTATGGTTTATGGTTTGGGGTTTGGTTTAGGTTTGGGTTTAGATTTATGGTTGAGGGTTTATGGTTTAGGGTTTAGGTTTACGGTTTAGTTTAGGGTTTAGGTTTTATGGTTTGGGGTTTAGGTTTAGGGTTTATGGTTTGGGGTTGATTTAGGTTTAGGGTTTAGGGTTTATGGTTTAGGGTTTAGGTTGGTTTAGGGTTTATTGGGTTTTAGGGTTTAGGGTTTATGGTTTGGGGGTTTTTAGGTTTAGGGTTTTAGGTTTATGGTTTAGGGTTTATGGTTTAGGGTTTAGTTTAGGTTTAGGGTTTGGTTTAGGTTTGGTTAGGGTTAGGTTTAGGTTTAGGGTTTGGTTTAGGGTTTAGGGTTTAGGTTTATGGTTTAGGGTTTAGGTTTAGGGTTTAGGGTTTAGTTTAGGTTTAGGGTTTAGGTTTAGGGTTTATGGTTTAGTTTGGGTTGTTTAGGTTTAGGGTTTATGGTTTGGGGTTAGGTTTAGGGGTTTAGGTTTAGTTTGTGGTTAGGTTTAGGGTGGTTTAGGGTTTATGGTTTATGGTTTGGGGTTGAGGGTTTATGGTTTAGGGTTAGGTTTTTAGGTTTAGGCTTTAGGGTTTGTGGTTTAGGTTTATGTGTAGGGTTTAGGGTTAGGGTTTAGGGTTTATGGTTTTAGGGTTTAGTTTAGTTTAGGCTTTAGGGTTTGTGTTTAGGTTTAGGGTGTAGGTTTTGGGTTTAGGGTTTTGGTTTGGGTTGAGGGTTTATGGTTTAGGTTTATTTTAGGGTTTGTGGTTTAGGTTTAGGTTAGGGTTTAGGGTTTAGGGTTTAGGGTTTGGGGTTTAGGTTTAGGTTTAGGTTTGGTTTATGTTTTAGGGTTTAGGTTTAGGTTTAGGGTTTGGTTTTAGGTTTAGGGTTTGGGTTTAGGTTTAGGGTTATGGTTTAGGGTTTAGGGTTTGGGTTTAAGTTTAGTGTTTAGGGTTTAGGATTTAGGGTTTATGGTTTTGGGTTTAGGGTTTATGGGTTTAGGGTTTAGGTTTATGTTAGGGTTTAGGTTTAGGGTTTGTGGTTTAGGTTTGGGGTAGGGTTTAGGGTTTATGGTTTGGGGTTGAGGGTTTAGGTTTAGGCTTTAGGCTTTAGGTTTGTTTAGGTTTAGGGTTAGGGTTTAGGGTTTAGGGTTTAGGGTTTATGGTTTTGATGGTTTATGGTTTAGTTTAGGCTTTAGTTTTGTGTTTATGGTTTAGGGTTTATGGTTTAGGGTTTATGGTTTGGGGTTGAGGGGTTAGTGTTTAGGTTTAGGTTTAGCTTTAGGGTTTAGGTTAGGGTTTATGGTTTGTGTTTAGGTTTAGTGTTTAGGGTTTAGGATTTAGGGTTTAGGTTTGGGTTTGTGGTTTTGGTTAGGGTTTAGGGTTTAGGTTTAGGGTTTATGATTTGGGGTTGAGGTTTATTGTTTTGGGTTTAGCTTTATGGTTTGTGGTTTAGGATTTAGGGTTTATGGTTTGGGTTAGGGTTTATGGTTTAGGTTTAGCTTTAGGGTTTTGGTTTAGGTTTAGGTGTAGGGTTAGGGTTTAGGGTTTATGGTTTGGGTGAAGGTTTATGGTTTATTGGCTTTAGGGTTTATGGTTTAGGGTTTAGGGTTATGTTGGGTTTAGGTTTATTTAGGGTTTAGGTTTAGGGTTAGGTTTAGGTTTAGGTTTAGGTTTATGTTTAGGGTTTATGGTTTAGGTTTAGGGTTTGTGGTTTAGGGTTAGGGTTTAGGGTTTAGTTTAGGGTTATGGTTTAGGTTTAGGGTTTGTGTTTATTTAGTGTTTAGGGTTTAGTTTAGGGTTTATGGTTTGGGTTGAGGGTTTTGGTTTAGGGTTTAGGGTTTATAGTTAGGGTTTAGGTTTAGGGTTTTGGTTTAGGTTTGGGGTTAGGGTTTAGGTTTATGGTTTGGGGTTGAGGGTTTAGGTTTAGGTTTAGGCTTTAGGTTTATGGTTTAGGTTTAGGTGTAGGGTTTAGGGTTTAGGGTTTAGGGTTTAGGTTGGGGTTTAGGTTTAGGTTTAGTTTAGGCTTTAGGTTTTGTGGTTTATGGTTTAGGGTTTAGGTTTAGGGTTTAGGTTTGGGGTTGAGGGTTAGGTTTAAGGTTTAGGTTTAGGTTTAGGGTTTAGGTTTAGGGTTTAGGTTTGGTTTAGGTTTATGTTTAGGGTTTAGGTTTAGGTTTAGCTTTGGGTTTGTGGTTTTTAGGTGTAGGGTTTAGGTTTAGGGTTTATGGTTTGGGGTTGAGGTTTATGTTTAGGGTTTAGGCTTTATGGTTTGTGGTTTAGGTTTAGGGTTTATGGTTTGGGTTTAGGGTTTAGGTTTAGGGTTTAGTTTAGGGTTTTGGTTTAGGTTAGGGTTAGGGTTAGGGTTTAGGGTTTATGGTTTGGGTTAGGTTTATGGTTTATTAGGTTTAGGGTTTGGTTTAGGGTTTAGGGTTTAATGTTGGGTTTAGGTTTATTTAGGGTTTATGTTAGGTTTGTGTTAGGTTTTGGTTTAGGGTTTAGGGTTAGGGTTTAGGTTTAGGTTTAGTTTAGTTTGGGTTTAGGTTTAGGTTAGGGTTATGGTTTAGGGTTTAGTTTATGGTTTGGGGTTTAGGTTTATGGTTTAGGGTTATGATTTATGGTTGAGGGTTTATGGTTTAGGTTTAGGTTTGTGGTTTAGGTTTAGGGTTTAGGGTTTAGTTTGGGTTAGGGTTTATGGTTTAGGGTTTAGGGTTTACTAGGTTTAGGTTTAGGGTTTGTGGTTTAGGTTTTGTAGGGTTTAGGTTTATGGTTTGGGGTTGTTTATGGTTTAGGTTTATTAGGGTTTAGGTTTAGGGTTTAGGTTAGGTTTAGGGTTTAGGGTTTAGGTTTATGGTTTGGGTTTAGGGTTTAGGGTTTAGGGTTTATGTTTAGGGTTTAAGTTTAGGGTTGGTTTAGGTTTAGGGTTTGTGGTTAGGGTTTGTGTTAGGGTTAGGTTTAGGTTTAGGGTTATGGTTTGGGGTTGAGGGTTTATGGTTTAGGTTTAGGGTTTAGTTTGGTTTAGGGTTTAGGTTTAGGTTTAGTGTTTATGGTTTGGGGTTGAGGTTATGGTTTAGGTTTAGGGTTATGTTTAGGGTTTAGGGTTTGGGTTTGGGTTTAGGGTTTAGGGTTTAGGTTTAGGGTTGGTTTAGGTAGGGTGTTTTAGGGTTTATGGTTTATGATTTGGGGTTTAGGGTTTAGGGTTTAGGTTTATTGGGGTTGATTTATGTTTAGGGTTTATTTAGGTTTGGTTTAGGGTTTAGGGTGTATGTTTAGGTTTAGGGTTTATGGTTTGGGGTTGAGGGTTTATGGTTTAGGGTTAGGGTTTAGTTTAGGTTTAGGCTTTAGGGTTTGTGTTTAGGTTTGGTGTAGTTTTTTTTGGGTTTAGGGTTTTTAGGGTTGGTTTGGAGGTTTATGGTTTAGTTAGGCTTTAGGGTTTGTGGTTTAGGTTTAGGGTGTAGGTTTTGGGTTTAGGGTTTATGGTTGGGGTTTATGGTTTAGGTTTAGTTTTAGGGTTTGTGGTTTAGGTTTAGGGTTAGGGTTTAGGTTTAGGGTTTAGGGTTTAGGGTTTATGGTTTAGGGTTTGGGTTTAGGTTTAGTTTAGGTTTAGCTTTAGGGTTTATGGTTTAGGCTTTAGGGTTTGTGGTTTGGGTTTAGGTTTAGGGTTTAGGATTTAGGGTTTTTTAGGCTTTAGGGTTTGGTTTTGGTTTAGGGTTAGGGTGTATGTTTAGGGTTAGGTTTAGGTTTATGGTTTGGGGTTGTGTTTATGTTTTAGGGTTTAGGGTTTAGGGTTTGGGTTTAGGGTTTAGTTTTATGGTTTGGGGTTAGGGTTTATGGTTTAGGTTTAGGGTTTGGGTTTAGGTTTAGTGTTTAGGGTTTAGGTTTAGGTTTGTGGTTTAGGGTTTAGTGTTTATGGTTTAGATTTAGGGTTTATGGTTTAGGGTTTAGGGTTTAGGGTTTAGGTTAGTGTTTAGGGTTTATTTTAGGGTTTATGGTTTAGGTTTAGGCTTTAGGGTTTATGGTTTGGGTTAGGTTTGTTTATGGTTTAGGTTTAGGGTTTAGGGTTTAGGCTTTAGGTTTGTGGTTTAGGATTTAGTTTTATGTTTAGGTTTGGGGATGGTTTAGGGTTTAGGGTTTAGGGTTTAGGGTTTAGGTTTATGTTTAGTTTTGGGTTATGGTTTGGGTTTAGGTTTTAGGGTTTAGGGTTTAGGGTTTAGGTTTTAGGTTTAGTTTTAGGTTTAGGGTTTAGGGTTTAGTTTATGGTTTAGGTTTGGGGTTTAGGGTTAGTTTGTTTAGGGTTTAGGTTTTGTTTAGGGTTTATGGTTTGGGTTAGGGTTTATGGTTTAGGGTTTATGTTAGGGTTTGGTTTAGGGTTAGGGTTAGTTTAGGGTTTATGGTTTAGGGTTTATGGTTTGGGTTTAGGTTTAGGGTTTAGGGTTTATGGTTTTTAGGGTTTATGGTTTAGGCTTTAGGGTTTGTGGTTGGGTTTGGTTAGGGTTTTTAGGGTTTAGGGTTTGGTTTGGGGTTGAGGGTTTATGGTTTATGGTTTAGGTTTATGTTTTGGTTTAGGGTTTAGGTTTAGGTTTAGGTTTATGGTTTGGGGTTGAGGTTATGGTTTAGGTTTAGGGTTTATGTTTAGGGTTTAGGGTTTTGGGTTTAGGGTTTAGGGTTTAGGGTTTAGGTTTAGGTTTAGGTTTATGGTTAGGGTTTGGTTTAGGGTTTATGGTTTAATTTGGGGTTTAGGTTTAGGGTTTAGGGTTTATGTTGGGTTTAGTTTATGATTTAGGGTTTAGTTTAGGTTTTGGTTTAGGGTTTAGGGTTATGTTTAGGGTTTAGGGTTTATGGTTTGGGGTTGAGGGTTTATGGTTTAGGGTTTAGGGTTTAGTTTAGGTTTAGGTTTAGGGTTTTTGTTTAGGTTTAGGTGTAGTGGTTTAGGGTTAGGTAGGGTTATGGTTTGGGTTAGGTTTATGGTTTAGTTTAGTTTAGGGTTTGTGGTTTAGGTTTAGGGTTTTGGGTTTAGGGTTTATGTTTGGGTTGAGGTTTATGGTTTATTTAGGCTTTAGGGTTTGTGGTTTAGGTTTAGGGTTTAGGGTTTAGGTTTAGGGTTTAGGGTTTAGGGTTTATGGTTTATGGTTTGGGTTTAGGGTTTAGGTTTAGGTTTATGCTTTAGGGTTTATGGTTTAGTTTAGGGTTTTGGTTTTGGGTTTAGTGTTTAGGGTTTAGGTTTAGGTTTAGCTTTAGGCTTTAGGGTTTGGGTTTTGGTTTAGGTTAGGGTTTGTTTAGGGTTAGGGTTTATGGTTTATGGTTTGGGGTTGATGGTTTATGGTTTAGGGTTTAGGGTTTAGGTTTGTGGTTTAGGTTTAGTTTATGGTTTGGGTTAGGGTTTATGGTTTAGGATTTAGGGTTTGTGGTTTAGGGTTTAGTGTTTAGGGTTTAGGTTTAGGTTTGGGGTTTAGGGTTTATTAGGGTTTAGGGCTTTAGGGGTTTTAGTGGTTTAGTTTAGGGATAGCTAAAACTTTAGGCGGTTTAGGTTGTAGGATTAGGGATATAGGGTTTAGGTTAGTTAGCGGTTAGGGTTTAGGGTTTGAGGGTATGGGTTTAGGGTTTAGGGTGATTTAGCTACGGTTTATGGTTAGGGTTTAGCGTTTAGTTATAGGGTTTAGGGTTTAGTTTAGGGTTTAGGGTTTAGGGTTTAGGTTTAGGGTTTATGTTTAGGGTTTTGTTTAGGTTTAGGGTTTGGGTTTAGGGTTTGGTTTAGGGTTAGTTTAGGTTTAGGGTTTATGGTTTGGGGTTAGGGTTTATGGTTTAGGTTTAGGGTTTATGTTTTGGTTTAGGGTTTAGGTTTAGGTTTAGTGTTTATGGTTTTGGGGTTGAGGGGTTTAGGTTTAGGGTTTATGTTTAGGGTTTAGGGTTTTTTGGGTTTAGGGTTTGGGTTTAGGGTTTAGGTTTAGGGTTAGGTTTATGGTTAGGGTTAGGTTTAGGGTTTATGGTTTATGTTTGGGTTTAATTTAGGGTTTAGGGTTTATGTTTGGTTGTTTATTTTAGGGTTTAGTTTAGGTTTGTTTTAGGGTTAGGGTTAGTTTAGGTTTAGGGTTTATGGTTTGGGGTTGAGGGTTTATGGTTTAGGGTTTAGGGTTTAGTTTAGGTTTAGGTTTAGGGTTTGTGTTTAAGGTTTAGGTTAGTTTTTTTTGGGTTTAGGGTTAGGGTTTAGGGTTTATGGTTTGGGGTTAGGTTTATGGTTTAGATTTAGGGTTTGGGTTTAGGTTTAGGGTTTAGGTTTTGGGTTTAGGGTTTATGGTTTGGGTTTAGGGTTTATGGTTTGGTTTAGTTTTAGGGTTTGTGGTTTAGGTTTAGGGTTAGGGTTTAGGTTTAGGGTTTAGGGTTTAGGGTTTAGGTTTATGGTTTGGGTTTAGGTTTAGGTTTAGGTTTATTTTAGGGTTTAGGTTTAGGTTTAGGTTTGGTTTGGGTTTATGTTTAGGGTTTAGGTTTAGGGTTTAGTTTAGGTTTAGGGTTTGGGTTTTGGTTTAGGGTTAGGGTTTGTTTAGGGTTAGGGTTTAGGTTTATGGTTTGGGGTTGAGGTTTATGTTTTAGGGTTTAGGGTTTAGGGTTTGGGTTTAGGGTTTAGGTTTTATGGTTTGGGTTTAGGGTTTATGGTTTAGGTTTAGGGTTTGTTTAGGTTTAGGTTTAGGCTTTAGGGTTTAGGGTTTAGTGGTTTTAGGGGTTTAGGCGGATTTTAGGAGTTTTAGGGTCTTAGGATTTTAGGGAGTTTTATTGGGTTTAGGGTTTAGGGGGTTTAGGCTGGTTTTTTTTTAGTGTTTAGGGATTTAGGGTTTTAGGGTTTAGGGTTTAGGGTTTAGGGTTTTTTAGGGTTTAGGTTAGGTTTTTAGCTTTATTGGGTTTAGGGTTTTAGGGTTTAGGTTTAGGGTTTAGGGTTGTAGGTCTTTAGGGTTTTTAGGGTTTAGTAGGTTTAGTTGAGTTTAGGTTTGGGTTTAGGTTAGGTTTAGGGTTTAGGGTTTAGGTTTATGGTTTGGGGTTGGGTTTATGGTTAGGGTTTAGGGTTTATGGTTTGGGTTTAGGGTTTAGGGTTTATGGTTTAGGGTTGAGGGTTTATGTTTAGGGTTTAGGCTTTAGTTTGGTTTAGGTTTAGGGTTATGGTTTAGGGTTAGGGTTTATGGTTTGGGTTTAGGTTTGGTTTAGGTTTAGGCTTTAGGTTTGTGGTTTAGGGTTTAGGGTTTATGTTTAGGGTTTAGGTTTATTTAGGGTTTAGGGTTTAGGGTTTGGCTTTAGGGTTTTGGTTAGGTTTAGGGTTTTTTTAGGTTTAGGGTTTGGGTTTAGTTTTAGGTTTAGGTTTAGGGTTTGTTTATGGTTTGGGGTTGAGGGTTTATGGTTTAGGGTTTATGGTTTGGGTTAGGGTTTATGGTTTTTAGGGTTTAGGTTTATTTAGGGTTTAGGTGTTTAGGGTTTAGGGTTTGGGTTGAGGTTTATGGTTTAGGGTTTAGGGTTTATAGTTAGGGTTTAGTTTAGGTTTGTGTTTATGGTTTGGGGTTAGGGTTTAGGTTTATGGTTTGGGTTAGGTTTATGTTTAGGTTTATTTAGGGTTTGGTTTAGGGTTTATGTTAGGGTTTAGGTTTAGGGTTTATGGTTTGGTTTAGGGTTTAGGGTTTATGTTTAGGGTTTAGGGTTTATGCTTTAGGGTTTGGGTTTAGGGTTTAGGTTTAGGGTTAGGTTTAGGGTTTAGGTTTAGGTTTAGGGTTTGTGGTTTAGGGTTTTAGGGTTTAGGGTTTAGGGTTTATGGTTTAGGTTTAGGGTTTAGGTTTAGGTTTAGGCTTTAGTTTGTGTTTAGGGTTTTATGGTTTGGGTTAGGATTTAGGTTTAGGTTTAGCTTTAGGGTTTGTGGTTTAGGTTTAGGGTGTAGGTTTAGGGTTTAGTTTAGGGTTTATGGTTTGGGGTTGAGGTTTAGGTTTAGGTTTAGGTTAGAGGTTTAGAGGTTTTTTTAGGGTTTAGGGTCTTAGGGTTAGGTTTAGGGCTTTTAGGTTAGGGGTTTAGTTTGGGTTTAGGGTTTAGGGGGGGGTTTAGGGGTTCTTTAGGGTTTAGGGTTTTTTTTTTTTAGGGTTGTGAGGGGTTAGGGGTTTTAGGGTTTAGTAGGATATTATAGCGGTTATTAGTAGGGTTTTTCTAGAGGTTTAGGAATTCTAGGAGGGGGATTTAGGTGGTGTTAGGGTTTTTTTTTTAGTGGTTTAGGTTTAGGGTTTAGGTTTGGGTTAGGGTTTATGGTTTAGGTTTAGGCTTTAGGGTTTGTGGTTTATTTAGGGTTTTAGGGTTTAGGGTTTATGGTTTGGGTTTAGGTTTATGGTTTAGTTTAGGCTTTAGGTTTGGGTTTAGGTTTAGGGTTTAGAGGGTTTAGGTTTATTTAGGGTTTAGGGTTTAGGGTTTTTTAGGGTTTTGGTTTAGGGTTTTAGGGTTTAGGTTTAGGTTTAAGTTTAGGTTTTGGGTTTAGGTTTAGGTTAGGTGTATGGTTTAGGGTTTAGTTTATGGTTTGGGGTTGAGGGTTTATGGTTTAGGGTTTGTTTGGTTTAGGGTTTATGGTTTAGGTTTAGGTTTGTGGTTTAGGGTTTAGGGTGTAGTTTAGGGTTTAGGGTTTATGGTTTGGTTTAGGGTTTGGGTTTAGGGTTTATGGTTTGGGTTTTGGTTTAGGTTTAGGGTTTAGGGTTTATAGTTTAGGGTTTGGTTTAGGGTTTGGTTTATGGTTTGGGGTTAGGGTTAGGGTTTATGGTTTGGGTTGAGGTTTATGGTTTAGGGTTTAGGCTTTAGGGTTTATGGTTTAGGGTTTAGGGTTAGGTTTAGGGTTAGGGTTTAGGGTTTAGGGTTTAGGTTTGGGTTTAGGGTTATGGTTTGGGGTTTAGGGTTTAGGGTTTAGGGTTTATGTTTAGGGTTTAGGTTTAGGTTGTTTAGGGTTTAGGGTTTGGTTTAGGTTTAGTTTAGGTGTAGGTTAGGTTTAGGGTTATGGTTTGGGGTTGAGGGTTTGGTTATGGTTTAGGGTTTATTTGGTTTAGGGTTTAGGTTTAGGTTTAGGGTTTATGGTTTGGGGTTGAGGTTATGGTTTAGGTTTAGGGTTTATATTTAGGGTTTAGGGTTTAGGTTTAGGGTTTAGGTTTAGGGTTAGGTTTAGGGTTGGTTTAGGGTTATGGTTTAGGGTTTATGGTTTAGATTTTTGAGGGTTTATGGTTTAGGGTTTATGGTTGGGTTAGTTTATGTTTAGGGTTTAGTTTAGGTTTGGTTTAGGGTTTAGGGTTTAGGGTTTATGGTTTGGGTTTAGGGTTTATGGTTTAGGGTTTAGGGTTTAGTTTAGGTTTAGGCTTTATTTGTGGTTTAGGTTTAGGTGTTTTTGGGTTTAGGTTTAGGGTTTAGGGTTTATGGTTTGGGGTTAGGGTTTATGGTTTAGTTAGGTTTAGGGTTTGTGGTTTAAGGTTTAGGGTGTAGGTTTTGGGTTTAGGGTTTATGGTTTGGGTTGAGGGTTTATGGTTTAGGTTTATCTTTAGGTTTGTGGTTTAGGCTTTAGGGTTTAGGGTTTAGGGTTTAGGGTTTAGGGTTTAGGGTTTAGGTTTAGGTTTAGGGTTTATGTTTAGGGTTTAGGGTTTGGGGTTTTAGGTTTAGGTTTAGGGTTTAGTTTAGGGTTTAGCTTTAGGCTTTAGGGTTTGGTTTTGGGTTTAGGGTTATGGTTTGTTTAGGGTTTAGGGTTTATGGTTTATGGTTTGGGGTTTGGTTTATGTTTAGGGTTTAGGTTTAGGGTTTGGGTTTAGGGTTTAGGTTTATGTTTGGGTTAAGGGTTTATGGTTTAGGTTTAGGGTTTGTGGTTTAGGGTTTAGTGTTTAGGGTTTAGGGTTTAAGGTTTATGGTTTAGGGTTTAGTGTTTATGGTTTAGATTTAGGGTTTATGCTTTAGGTTTAGGGTTTGGGTTTTGGTTTAAGGGTTTATGGTTTAGGTTTAGGGTTTATGGTTTAGGTTTAGGGTTTATGGTTTAGGGTTTATGGTTTAGGTTAGGCTTTAGGTTTAGGTTTGGGGTTGAGGGTTTATGGTTTATGTTTAGGTTAGGGTTTAGGGTTTAGGTTTAGGGTTTGTGGTTTAGGTTTAGTGTTTATGGTTTATGGTTTGGGTTTAGGTTTAGGGTTTAGGTTTATGTTTAGGGTTTAGGGTTTAGGTTTATGGTTTATTTTTGGGTTATGGTTTGGGGTTTAGGTTTAGGGTTTAGGGTTTAGGGTTTATGGTTTAGTTTTATGGTTTAGGGTTTAGGTTTATGGTTTAGGGTTTAGTTTAGGGTTTATGGTTTAGGTTTAGGTTAGGTTTAGGGTTTGGGGTTTAGGATTTAGGTTAGGTTTTGGTTTAGGGTTTAGGTTTAGGGTTTATGGTTTAGGTTTAGGTTTAGGGTTTAGGTTTGGGTTTATGGTTTAGGTTTAGGGTTTATGGTTTAGGTTAGGTTTATGGTTTGGGTTTAGGGTTTATGTTTAGGGTTTAGTTTTGGGTTTAGGTTTAGGTTTGTGGTTAGTTTAGGTTTAGGGTTTAGGTTTAGGGTTTATGGTTTAGGGTTTAGGTTTATAGTTAGGGTTTAGGCTTTAGGTTTTGGTTTAGGTTTAGGGTTTAGGGTTTATGGTTTGGGTTAGGGTTTAGGTTTTTAGGTTTAGGGTTTGTGTTTAGTTTAGGGTTTAGGGTTTAGGTTTGGGGTTGATGGTTTATGGTTTATGAGGGTTTAGGGTTTAGGGTTTAGGGTTTGTTTAGGGTTTATGTTTAGGGTTTAGGTTTAGGGTTTAGGGTTTAGGGTTTATGTTTAGGGTTTAGGTTTAGGGTTTATGTTTAGGTTTAGGGTTTGGTTTAGGTTTAGTGTTAGGGTTTAGGTTTAGGGTTTAGGGTTATGGTTTGGGTTGAGGGTTTATGGTTTAGGGTTTAGGGTTTAGGTTTTGGTTTAGGGTTTAGGTTTAGGTTTAGGTTTATGGTTTGGGGTTGAGGGGTTTAGGTTTAGGGTTTATTTTAGGGTTTAGGGTTTATGGTTTAGGTTTAGGGTTTAGGTTTAGGTTTAGGTTTAGGTTAGGGTTATGGTTTAGGGTTTAGGTTTATGGTTTGGGTTTAGGGTTTAGGTTGGGTTTATGGTTTAGGGTTAGTTTATGTTTAGGGTTTAGCTTTAGGTTTGGGTTAGGGTTTAGGGTTTTTTAGGGTTTAGGGTTTAGGTTTGGGGTTGAGGTTTATGGTTTAGGGTTTAGGGTTTAGTTTAGGTTTAGGTTTAAGTTTGGGTTTAGGTTTAGGTGTTTTTTTTTGGGTTTAGGTTAGGGTTTAGGGTTTATGGTTTGGGGTTAGGGTTTATGGTTTAGTTTAGGTTTAGGGTTTGTGGTTTATGTTTAGGAGGTTTTGGTTTAGGGTTTATGGTTTGGGTTGAGGGTTTATGTTTAGTTTACTTTAGGGTTTGTGGTTTAGGTTTAGGGTTGGTTTAGGGTTTAGGGTTTAGGGTTTAGGGTTTAGGGTTTAGGTTTAGGTTTAGGGTTTATTTTAGGGTTTAGGTTTAGGTTTAGGGTTTGGGTTTAGGTTTAGGTTTTAGGGTTTAGATTTAGGGTTTTGGTTTAGGTTTAGGGTTGGGTTTTGGGTTAGGGTTAGCTGTTTAGGGTTTAGGGTTTATGGTTTATGGTTTGGGGTTGAGGTTTATGTTTAGGTTTAGGCTTTAGGGTTTGTGGTTTAGGGTTTAGGGTTTATGGTTTGGGTTAGGGTTTATGGTTTGATTTAGGGTTTGGGTTTAGGGTTTAGTGTTTAGGGTTTAGGGTTTAAGGTTTGTGGTTTAGGGTTTAGGTTTATGGTTTAGGTTTAGGGTTTAGCTTTAGGTTTAGGGTTTGGTTTTAGGGTTTATTTTTAGGGTTTATGTTTTGGGTTTAGGGTTTAGGTTTAGTGTTTAGGGTTTATGCTTTAGGGTTTATGGTTTAGGTTTTTAGGGTTTATGGTTTGGGGTTTAGGGTTTAGGTTTATGGTTTAGGTTTAGGGTTTAGGGTTTATGCTTTAGGGTTTGTGGTTTAGGGTGTTAGGTTTATGGTTTGGGTTAGTTTAGGGTTTAGGTTTATTTTAGGGTTTAGGGTTAGGTTTGGTTTAGGTTTTGGGTTAGTTTGGGGTTTAGGGTTTAGGGTTTAGGGTTTAGGGTTTATGCTTTAGTTTTATGGTTTGGGTTTAGGGTTTAGGGTTTAGGGTTTAGGGTTTATGGTTTAGGGTTTAGGGTTTAGGGTTTAGGGTTTAGGGTTATAGGTTTAGGGTTTTAGCTTTAGGTTTTGGTTAGGCTTTAGGGTTTGTGGTTTAGGTTTAGTGTTATGGTTTATGGTTTAGGGTTTATGGTTTAGGGTTTATGGTTAGGTTTATTTTTTAGGGTTTAGGTTTTGGGTTTATGGTTTAGGTTTAGGGTTTAGGTTTGGTTTAGGTTTATGGTTTGGGTTTAGGGTTTGTGTTTAGGGTTTATGTTTAGGGTTTAGGGTTTTGGTTTAGGTTTTGGTTTAGTTTATGTTTAGGGTTTAGGTTTAGGGTTTATGTTTAGGGTTTATGGTTTATGGTTAGGTTTAGGCTTTAGGGTTTGGTTTAGGTTTGGGTAGGGTTTAGGGTTTATGGTTTGGGGTTGGGGTTTAGGTTTAGGTTTAGGTTTAGGGTTTGTGGTTTATGTTTAGGGTTTAGGGTTTATGGTTGGGGTTGAGGTTTATGGTTTAGAGGGTTTAGGTTTAGGGTTTAGGGTTTGTGAGGGTTTAGGTTTAGGGTTTAGGTTTAGGTTTAGGGTTTAGGCTTTAGGGTTTGTGGTTTAGGTTAGGTGTAGGGTTTAGGTTTAGGGTTTATGTTTGGGGTTGAGGGTTTATGGTTTAGGGTTTAGGCTTTAGGTTTATGTTTAGGTTTAGGGTTTATGGTTTGGGTTATGGTTTAGGTTTAGGGTTTAGCTTTAGGTTTGGTTTAGGTTTAGGGTTAGGGTTAGGGTTTAGGTTTGGTTTGGTAGGTTTATGGTTTAGGGTTTAGGGTTTGTGGTTTAGGTTTAGGGTTTTGTTTAGGGTTTAGGTTTATTTAGGGTTTAGGGTTTAGGGTTTGGTTTAGGGTTTTGGTTTAGGGTTAGGTTTAGGGTTTAGGTTTAGGTTTAGTTTAGGTTTAGGGTTTAGGTTTAGGGTTAGGGTTTGGTTTAGGTTTAGTTTATGGTTTGGGTTTGGGTTTATGGTTTAGGGTTTGTTTGGTTAGGGTTTATGTTTAGGTTTAGGGTTTGTGGTTTAGGGTTTAGGGTTTTAGGGTTTAGGGTTTATGGTTTAGGTTTAGGGTTTTGGTTTAGGGTTTATGGTTTGGGTTGAGTTTAGGTTTATGGTTTAGGGTTTGTTAGGTTTGGTTTAGGGTTTGTGGTTTATGGTTTGGGTTAGGGTTAGGTTTATGGTTTGGGTTAGGTTTATGGTTTAGGGTTTAGTTTAGGGTTTGGTTATGGTTTAGGGTTTTTAGGTTTAGGGTTTAGGGTTTATGGTTTGGGGTTTTATGGTTTGGGTTTAGGGTTTAGGTTTAGGGTTTAGGTTTAGGGTTTATGGTTTAGGGTTTATGTTTAGGGTTTAGGGTTTGGTTTAGGTTTAGTTTGGGTTAGGTTTAGGTTTAGGGTTTGGTTTGGGTTTAGGGTTTAGGTTTATGGTTTAGGGTTAGGTTTGGTTTAGGGTTTGGTTTAGTTTAGGTTTATGGTTTGGGGTTAGGTTTGGTTTAGGTTTAGGGTTTATTTTAGGGTTTAGGGTTTATGGTTTAGGGTTTAGGTTTAGGGTTTAGGTTAGGGTTAGGTTTATGGTTAGGGTTATGGTTTAGGGTTTAGGGTTTATGGTTTGGGGTTAGGTTTATGGTTTAGGGTTTATGGTTGGGTTGTTTAGGTTTAGGGTTTATTTAGGTTTGTGGTTTAGGTTTAGGGTTGGGTTTAGGGTTTAGGTTTGGGGTTGAGGGTTTATGGTTTAGGTTAGGGTTTAGTTTAGGTTTAGGCTTTAGTTTGTGGTTTAGGTTTAGGGTGGTTTTTTTTTAGGTTTAGGGTTTAGGGTTTAGGTTTGGGTTAGGGTTTATGGTTTAGTTAGGTTTAGGGTTTGTGGTTTATGGTTTAGGGTTAGGTTTGGGTTTAGGGTTTATGGTTTGGGTTGAGGGTTTATGGTTTAGGGTTTAGCTTTAGGTTTGTGGTTTAGGTTTAGGTTTAGGGTTTTAGGGTTTAGGGTTTAGGGTTTTAGGTTTAGGTTTAGGGTTTATGTTTAGGGTTTATGGTTTAGGTTTAGGGTTTTGGTTTAGGTTTAGGTTTAGGGTTTAGTTTAGGGTTTAGCTTTAGGCTTTAGGGTTTGGGTTTGGGTTTAGGGTGTAGGGTTGTTTAGGGTTTAGGGTTTATGGTTTGGTTTGGGTTGAGGTTTATGTTTAGGGTTTAGGCTTTAGGGTTTGTGGTTTAGGGTTTAGGGTTTATGGTTTGGGTTAGGGTTTATGGTTTAGGTTTAGGGTTTGTTGGGTTTAGTGTTTAGGGTTTAGGGTTTAGGTTTGTGGTTTAGGGTTTAGTTTTTTATGGTTTATTTAGGGTTTAGCTTTAGGCTTTAGGGTTTGTGGTTTAGGGTTTATAGGGTTTATGGTTTGGGTTTAGGGTTTATGGTTTAGGTTTAGGGTTTATAGGGTTTATGGTTTAGGTTAGGTTTAGGGTTTATGGTTTGGGTTGGGGTTTAGGTTTATGGTTTAGGTTTAGGGTTTAGGTTTATGTTTAGGGTTTGTGGTTTAGGTTTAGGTTTAGGTTTATGGTTTGGGTGGTTTAGGGTTTAGGGTTTATGCTTTAGGGTTTAGGGTTTAGGTTTATGGTTTAGTTTTGTTTATGGTTTGGGTTGAGGGTTTAGGTTTAGGGTTTAGGGTTTATGCTTTAGTTTTATGGTTTAGGGTTTAGGGTTTATGGTTAGGTTTATGTTTAGGGTTTTAGTTTAGGTTTATGGTTTAGGTTTAGGGTTGTGGTTTAGGTTTAGTGTTTAGGGTTTATGGTTTGGGTTAGGTTTAGGGTTTAGGTTTAGCTTTAGGTTTAGGGTTTAGGTTTAGGTTTAGTTTTGGGTTATGGTTTGGGTTGAGGTTTAGGGTTTAGGTTTAGGGTTTATGTTTAGTTTTGGTTTAGGTTTAGGGTTTATGGTTTAGGGTTTATTTTAGGGTTTGCTTTAAGGTTTAGGGTAGGCTTTAGGGTTTGTGGTTTAGGATTTATGGGTTTATGGTTTAGGGTTTAGTTTAGTTTAGGGTTTAGGGTTAGGTTTGGGTTAGGGTTTAGGTTTAGGGTTAGGTTTATGGTTTAGTTAGGTTTTGGGTAGGTAGACGGTTTAGCCGGTTAGGGTTAGGGTTAGTTTGGGTTTAATTTAGTTAGGTTTAGGTTTAGGGTTTAGTAGGGTTTTAGGTTTAGTTAGGTTTAGGTTTAGGGTTTTGGTTTAGGTTTGGTAGGGTTTAGGGTTTAGGTTTGGGTTTTTGTTTAGCTTAGGCTTTAGGGTTGGTTTTTGTTTAGGGTTTAGGGTTTATTTGGGTTTGGTTTAGGTTTAGTCTAGGGTTAGGTTTAGGAGTTTGGCTTTAGGGTTAGGTTTAGGGTTTTAGGTTTAGGTTAGGGTTTAGGTTTAGGGTTTGGGTTTATGGTTAGGTTAGGGTTTAGGTTTAGGCTTAGGGGTTTTTTAAGGTTTAGGGTTTAGGTTTAGGTTATGGTTTAGGTTTAGGGTTTAGGTTTGGGGTTTAGGGTTTAGGGTTTAGTTTAGGATTTGTGGTTTAGTTAGGGTTAGGGTTTAGGGTTTAGGGTTTGGTTTGGGTTAGGTTTATGGTTTAGTTTAGGTTTAGGGTTTGTGGTTTAGGTTTAGGGTTTAAGGGTTTAGGTTTATTAGGGTTTAGGGTTTAGGGTTTGTGTTTAGGGTTTGGTTTAGGGTAGGTTTAGGGTTTAGGTTTAGGTTTAGTTTAGGTTTTGGGTTTAGGTTTAGGGTTAGGGTTATGGTTTAGGGTTTATAGTTTAGGTTTGGGTTGAGGGTTTTGGTTTAGGGTTATGTTTGGTTGAGGGTTTATGGTTTAGGTTTAGGTTTAGGGTTTAGGGTTTAGGGTTAGGTTTAGGGTTTAGGGTTTATGGTTTGGTTTAGGGTTTTGGTTTAGGGTTTATGGTTTGGTTTGGTTTATGGTTTAGGGTTTAGGGTTTATGTTTAGGGTTTAGGTTTAGGGTTTGTGGTTTATGGTTTAGGGTTTAGGTTTATGGTTTGGGTTGAGGTTTAGGTTTAGGGTTTAGTTTGGGTTTATGGTTTAGGGTTTAGGGTTAGGTTTATGGTTTGGGTTTAGGGTTTATGGTTTGGGTTTATTTAGGGTTTAGGGTTTTTTAGGGTTTAGGTTTAGGGTTTTGTTTAGGTTTAGGGTTTGTTTAGGTTTAGTGTTTAGGGTGTAGGTTTAGGTTTAGGGTTTGGTTTGGGTTGAGGGTTTAGGTTTAGGTTTAGGGTTTAGGTTTTGGTTTAGGGTTAGGTTTAGGTTTAGGTTTATGGTTTGGGGTTGAGGTTATGGTTTAGGGTTTAGGGTTTATGGGTTTAGGGTTTTTTGGTTTAGGGTTTAGGGTTTAGGGTTTAGGTTTAGGGTTAGTTTATGGTTAGGGTTTGGTTTAGGGTTTAGGTTTATGTTTGGGTTTAGGTTTGGTTTAGGGTTTATGGTTTGGGTTTTTATGGTTTAGGGTTTAGGTTTAGGTTTGTGGTTTAAGGTTTAGGGTTTTTTAGGGTTTAGGTTTATGGTTTGGGGTTGAGGGTTTAGGTTTAGGTTTAGGGTTATTTGGTTTAGGTTTAGTTTTGGTTTAAGGTTTAGGTGTTAGGGTTTAGGTTTAGGGTTTAGGGTTTATGGTTTGGTTTAGGGTTTATGGTTTAGGCTTTAGGTTTGGGTTTATGTTTAGGGTTTTTGGGTTTAGGGTTTATGGTTTGGGTTGAGGGTTTATGTTTAGGATTTTTTAGGGTTTGTGGTTTAGGTTTAGGGTGTAGGGTTTAGGGTTTAGGGTTTAGGGTTTAGGATTTAGGTTTAGGTTGTTTAGGGTTTATGGTTTAGGCTTTAGGGTTTGTGGTTTAGGTTTAGGTTTAGGGTTTAGGTTTTAGGTTTAGTTTTTAGGGTTTGGGTTTGGGTTAAGGGTTAGGGTTATGTTTAGGGTTTAGGTTTAGGTTTATGGTTGGGGTTGAGGTTTATGGTTTTAGGGTTTAGGCTTTGGGTTTTGGTTTAGGTTTAGGGTTTATGTTTGGTTAGGGTTTGGTTTAGGTTTAGGTTTGGGTTAGGGTTTATGTTTAGGGTTTAGGCTTTAAGGTTTGTGGTTTAGGGTTTAGTGTTTATGGTTTAGATTTAGGTTTAGTTTAGGTTTAGGGTTTTGGTTTAGGGTTTATTTTTAGGTTTTTTTGGGTTTGGGTTAGGGTTTAGGATTTAGTGTTTAGGGTTTATGTTTAGGGTTTAGGTTTAGGGTTAGGTTTAGGGTTTATGGTTTGGGGTTGAGGGTTTAGGTTTATTAGGGTTTATGGTTTATGGTTTAGGGTTGGTTTAGGGTTTAGGTTTATGGTTTAGGTTTGGGGTTAGGTTTAGGGTTTAGGATTTATGCTTTGGGTTTAGGTTTAGGTTTATGGTTTAGGTTTTGGTTTATGGTTTGGGGTTAGGGTTTAGGGTTAGGGTTTAGGGTTTATGGTTTAGTTAGGTTTAGGGTTTTGGTTTAGTTTAGGGTGTAGGCTTTTGGGTTTAGGGTTTATGGTTTGGGTTTGAGGGTTTATGGTTTAGGATTTATCTTTAGGGTTTGTGGTTAGGTTTAGGGTTAGGGTTTATGGTTTAGGGTTTAGGGTTTAGTTTAAGTTTAGGTTTATGCTTTAGGGTTTAGGTTTAGGGTTTAGGGTTTGTGGTTTAGGTTTAGGTTTTGGGTTTAGATTTAGGGTTTAGGTTTAGGTTTAGGGTTTTTTGGTTAGGGTGAGGGTATGTTTAGGGTTTAGGTTTATGTTTATGGTTTGGGTTGAGGTTTATGGTTTAGGTTTAGGCTTTAGGGTTTGTGTTTAGGGTTTAGGGTTTAGTTTATTAGGGTTTGGTTTAGGTTTGGGTTTATGGTTTATGGTTTAGTGTTTAGGGTTTAGCTTTAGGTTTGTGGTTTAGGGTTTAGTGTTTAGGTTTAGTTTAGGGTTTTTGTTTAGGTTTAGGGTTTTGCTTTAGGGTTTATTTTTAGGGTTTAGGTTTGGGTTTAGGTTTAGGTTTAGTGTTTAGGGTTTATGTTTAGGGTTTATGGTTTAGTTAGTTTAGGGTTTATGGTTTGGGGTTTAGGGTTTATGGTTTAGGCTTAGGGTTTAGGGTTTATGCTTTAGGTTTGGGTTTAGGTTTAGGTTTTGGTTTATGGTTTGGGTTAGGTTAGGGTTTAGGATTTATGGTTTAGGGTTTGTTTAGGTTTATGGTTTAGGTTTAGGGTTTATGGTTTGGGTTTAGGGTTTAGGTTTAGGGTTTAGGGTTTATGTTTAGTTTTATGGTTTAGGGTTTAGGGTTTATGGTTTAGGGTTTATAGTTTAGGGTTTAGGTTTAGGTTTGGTGTGTTTAGGGTTTTGGTTTAGGTTTAGGGTTTATGGGTTTATGGTTTGGGGTTTAGGTTTAGGGTTTAGGTTTATGGGTTTGGGTTTAGGTTTAGGTTTAGGTTTTGGGTTATGGTTTGGTTGAGGGTTTAGGGTTTAGGTTTTAGGGTTTATGGTTTAGGTTTATGGTTTAGGGTTTAGGGTTTAGGTTTAGGGTTTTGTTTAGGGTTTAGGTTTAGGTTTGGTGTAGGCTTTAGGGTTTGGTGGTTTAGGATTTTTATAGGTTTATGGTTTAGGTTTAGGTTTATGGGTTTAGGGTTTAGGTTTAGGTTTTGTTTGGGTTTAGGGTTTGGTTTGGTTTAGGGTTTAGATTTAGGTTTAGGGTTTAGTGTTTAGTTTATGGTTT
>NC_092054.1:69513519-69534015 GCF_003086295.3 Arachis hypogaea | reverse complement strand
GTTTAGGGGTTTATGGGTTGGATTAGTTTATGGTTATGGTTTATGGTTTAGGGGTTTATTTAGGGTTTAGGGTTTATGTTTAGGTTTAGGGTTTAGGTCTTTAGGGGTTTGGTTGGTTTTATTTGGGTTTAGTTGTTTAGGGTTTACTACGCTTTAGGCTTTAGGGTTTGGGGATTTTGGTTTAAGGGTGTAGGGTGGTAGTGGTTTTTAGGGGTTTTAGGGTTTATGGTTTATGAGTATTGGGGTTGAGTGTTTAGGTGCTTTTAGGGGTTTATGGGTTTATGGGTTTATGGTTTAGGCTTTAAGGGTTTGGGTTTGGGTTAGGGTTTATGGTTTAGGATTTAGGGTTTGTTTTAGGGTTTAGTATTTATGGTTTAGGCTTTAGGGTTTGTGGTTTGTGGTTTAGGGTTTATGTTTAGGATTTTAGGGTTTATGTTTAGGTTTAGGGTTTGTGTTTAGGGTTTATTTTTAGGGTTTATGGTTTAGGTTTAGGTTTAGGGTTTGGGTTTATGGTTTAGGGTTTGTAAGGTTTAGGTTTTAGGTTTAGTTTACTGGTTTAGTTTGGAGGTTATAGGGTTTATGGTTTAGGTTTTGCTTTAGGGTTTAGGGTTTAGAGTTTATGGTTGCTATTGGATTATGTTTTGGGTTGAGTTTAGGTTTAGGGTTTAAGATTTATGGTTGGGGTTGAGGTTTAGGGTTTAGGATTTAGGGTTTATCATTTATAGTTTAGAGCTTAGGGTTTAGGTTTAGGTGGGTTTATGGTTTAGGCTTGGGTTTGTAGGTTTTTTAGGGTTTATGGTTGGGGTTGAGTGTTTGGGTTTAGGCTTTAGGATTTATGGTGTGCGGTTTAGGTTTAGGTTTAGGTTTAGGGTTTTTGCTTTAGGTTTAGGGTGTAGGTTTGGGTTTTTTGTTAGGATTTAGTGTTATGGTTTATGTTTGGGTTTATGGTTTAGGTTTTTGGTTTTACTTTAGGGTTTATGGTTTAGGCTTTTGGGTTTAGGGTTTATGATTTAGGGTTTATGGTTTAGGGTATATGGTTTAGGGTTTAGGGTTTGTGGTTTAAAGTTTAGTGTTTAGGGTTTAGGATTTAGGGTTTATGGTTTGGCGTTGAGAGTTTATGGTTTAGGGTTTAGGGTTTATAGTCTAGGGTTTAGGCTTTAGGATTTTTGGTTTAAGGTTTGGGATGAAGGGTTTAGGGTTTATGGTTTGGGGTTGAGGGTTTAGGCTTTATGTTTTAGGCTTTAGGCTTTAGGGTTTGTGGTTTAAGGTTTAGGGTTTAGGGTTTAGGGTTTAGGGTTTATGGTTTATGGCTTAGGGTTGATGGTTTATGGTTTAGGCTTTAGGCTTTAGGTTTTGTGGCTTATGGTTTATGGTGTAGGATTTAGGGTTTATGGTTTAAGGTTTATGGTTTGGTGTTGAGGGATTAGTGTTTAAGTTTAGGCTTTATGCTTTAGGTTTTGGTTTGGGTTTAGGTTTAGGGTTTATGGTTTGGGGTTGAGGGTTTATGGTTTAGGGTTTAGGCTTTAGGGTTTGTGGTTTCAGGTTTAGGGTGTAGGGTTTAGGGTTTAGGGTTTATGGTTTGGGGTTGAAGGTTTATGGTTTAGGATTTAGGCTTTAGGGTTTGTGGTTTAGTGTTTAGGGTTTAATGTTGAGGGTTTAGCATTTACACTTAGGGTTTAGGGTTTAGGATTTGTACTATGTGGTTTAAGGTTTAAGGGTGTAGGGTTTAGGGTTTAGGGTTTAGGGTTTATGGCTTGGGGTTGATGGTTTATGGTTTAGGCTTTAGGCTTTAGGTTTTGTGGTTTATGGTTTAGGATGTAGGGTTTAGGGTTTAGGGTTTAGGGTTTAGGGTTTATGGTTTGGGGTTGAGGGGTTAGTGTTTAAGGTTTAGGGTTTATGCTTTAGGGATTATGGTTTAGGGTTTATGCTTTAGGGTTTGTGGTTTAGGATTTAATGTTTATGTTTTAGGATTTAGGCTTTAGGCTTTAGGGTTTATGGTTTATGGTTAAAGGTGTAGGGTTTAGGGTTTAGGATTTTGTTTTAAGGTTTAAGGTTTAGGATTTAGTGTTTATGGTTTGGAGTTGAAGCTATATGGTTTAAGTTTAGGGTTTATAGTTTAGGGTTTAGGTGTTTTTTGGTTTAGGGTTGAGGGTTTAAGGTTTAAGATTTAGTGTATAGAGTTTATGGTCTAGGGTGTATGGTTTAGGGTTTATTGTTTACGATTTGGGGTTGAGGGTTTATGGTTTAGGGTTTATGATTCGGGGTTGACTGTTTACGATTTAGGGTTTAGCCTTTAGAGTTTGTGGTTTAGGGTTTATGGTGTATCATTTAGGGTTTAGGGTTTATGGTTTGGGGTTGAGGGTTTATGGTTTAGGGCTTAGGGATTATAGTTTAGCATTTAGGCTTTAGGGTTTGTGGTTTAAGGTTTACGGTGTAGTATTTTTTTTGGGTTTATGCTGTAGGGTTTAGGGTTTATGGTTTGGGATTAAGGGTTTATGGTTTAGGTAGGCTTTAGGGTTTGTGGTTTAAGGTTTAGAGTGTAGGCTTTTGGGTTTAGGGTTTATGGTTTGTGGTTGAGGGTTTATGCTTTAGGATTTAGTCTTTAGGGTTTGTGGTTTAGGCTTTAGTGTGTAGGGTTTAGGGTTTAGGATTTATGGTTTGGGTTTAGGGTTTAAGGTTTAGGTTTTCTAGGGTTTAAAGTTTAGGCTTTAGGGTTTGTGGTTTTTGGTTTAGTGTTTATGGTCTAGGATTTAGGGTTTACGCTTTAGGCTTTAGGGTTTGGGGTTTTGGGTTAATGGTGTAGGGTGTAGTGTTTAGGGTTTAGGGTTTATGGTTTATGGTTTGGGGTTGACGGTTTATGTTTTAGGGTTTAGGCTTTAGGGTTTGTGGTTTAGGGTTTAGGGTTTATGGTTTGGCGGTAAGGGTTTATGGTTTAGGATTTAAGGTTTGTGGTTTAGGGTTTAGTGTTTAGGGTTTCGGCTTTAAGGTTTGTGGTTAAGGGTTTAGTATTTATGGTTATATTTAGGGTTTATGATTTAGGCTTTAGGGTTTGTGCTTTAGGGTTTATTCTTTAGGGTTTTTGGTTTGGGGTTTAGGGTTTAGTGTTTAGGGTTTAGGGTTTATGGTTTAGGCTTTAGGCTTTAGGGTTTATGGTTTGGGGTTAAGGGTTTATGGTTTATGGTTTAGAGTTTAGGGTTTAGGCTTTAGGCTTTAGGGTTTGTGGTTTAAGATTTAGTGTTTATGGTTTATGGTTTGGGGATTTGGGTTTAGGGTTTAGGGTTTATGCTTTAGGGTTTAGGATTTAGAGTTTATGGTTTAACCTTTTGGGATTATGGTTTGGGGTTTATGGTTTAGGGTTTATGGTTTAGGGTTTAGGGTTTAGGGTTTAAGGTTTAGGGTTTAGGGTTTAGGGTTTAGGGTTTAGGGTTTATGCTTTAGTCTTTATGGTTTAGGGTGTAGGATTTAGGGTTTATGGTTTGGGGTTTATGGTTTAGGGTTTAGGGTTTAGGGTTTATGGTTTAGTGTTTAGGCTTTATGGTTTGTGGTTTAGGGTTTAGTGGTTAGGGTTTAGATTTAGGGTTTGTGGTTTTAGGTTTAGTGTTTATGGTCTAGGATTTAGGGTTTACGCTTTAGGCTTTAGGGTTTGGGATTTTGGGTTAATGGTGTAGGGTGTAGTGTTTAGGGTTTAGGGTTTATGGTTTATGGTTTGGGGTTGACAGTTTATGTTTTAGGGTTTAGGCTTTAGGGTTTGTGGTTTAGGGTTTAGGGTTTATGGTTTGGCGGTAAGGGTTTATGGTTTAGGATTTAAGGTTTGTTGTTTAGGGTTTAGTGTTTAGGGTTTAGGCTTTAAGGTTTGTGGTTAAGGGTTTAGTGTTTATGGTTATATTTAGGGTTTATGATTTAAGGTTTATGCTTTAGGATTTAGGGTTTGTGGTTTATGGTTAAAGGTGTAGGGTTTAGGGTTTAGGGTTTATGGTTTGGGGTTGAGGGTTTATGGTTTAGGGCTTATGATTTGTGGTTGAGGGTTTATGGTTTAGGATTTAGGGTTTGTGCTTAATGGTTTAGGGTGTAGCAATTAGGGTTTAGGGTTTGGCATTGAAGGTTTAGGGTTTAGGGTTTAGGGTTTATAGTCTAGGGAGGCTTTAGGGTTTGTGGTTTATGGTTTGGGGTGTATGGTTAAGGGTTTATGGTTTGGGGTTGAGTGTTTAGGGTTTAGGCTTTAGGCTTTGGGGTTTGTGGTTTAGGGTTTAGAGTGTAAGGTTTAGGATTTAGGGTTTAGGGTTTATAGCTTGGGGTTGATGGTTTATGGTTTAGGCTTTAGGCTTTAGGTTTGGTGGTTTATGGTTTAGGGTGTAGGTTTTAGGGTTTATGGTTTAGGGTTTATGGTTTGGGGTTAAGGGGTTAGTGTTTAAGGTTTAGGGTTTATTCTTTAGGGATTATGGTTTAGGGTTTATGATTTAGGTTTTGTGGTTTAGGATTTAGTGTTTATGGTTTAGGATTTAGGGTTTAGGCTTTAGGCTTTAGGGTTTGTGGTTTATGGTTAAAGGTGTAGGGTTTAGGGTTTATGGTTTAGGGTGTAGCAATTAGGGTTTAGGGTTGGGCATTGAGGGTTTCTGGTTTAGGGTTTAGGGTTTATAGTCTAGGGTTTAGGATTTAGGGTTTGTTGTTTAAGGTTTGGGGTAAGGTTTAGGGTTTATGGTTTGGGGTTGAGGGTTTAGGCTTTAGACTTTAGGCTTTAGGGTTTGTGGTTTAAGGTTTAGGGTGTAGGGTGTAGGGTTTAGGGTTTATGGCTTGGGGTTGATGGTTTATGGTTTAGTCTTTAGGCTTTGTGGTTTATGGTTTAGGGTGTAGGGTTTAGGGTTTATGGTTTAGGGTTTATGGTTTGGGGTTGAAGGGTTAGTGTTTAAGCGTTAGGTTTTATGATTTAGAGTTTATGGTTTAAGATTTATGGTTTAGGGTTTGTGGTTTAGGATTTAGTGTTTAGGGTTTAGGATTTAAGGTTTAGGCTTTAGGCTTTAGGGTTTGTAGTTTATGGTTAAAGGTGTAGGGTTTAGGATTTAGGGTTTATGATTTGGGGTTGAGGGTTTATGGTTCAGTGTTTAAGGCTTTATGATTTGTGGTTTAGGATTTAGGGTTTATGGTTTGGGGTTGAGGGTTTATGGTTTAGGCTTTAGGCTTTAGGGTTTTTGGTTTCAGGTGTAGGGTGTAGGGTTTAGGGTTTAGGGTTTATGGTTTGGGGTTGAAGGTTTATGGTTTAGGATTTTGGCTTTAGGGTTTGTGGTTTAGGGTTTAGGGTTTAATGTTGAGGGTTTAGAGTTTACACTTTAGGGTTTAGGGTTTGTGCTATAGGGTTTCTGGTTTAGGGTTTAGGGTTTAGGGTTTAGGATTTAGGATTTAAGATTTAGGGTTTTGTGTTTAGGTTTAGGGTCTAGGGTGTATGGTTTAGGTTTTATAGTTTATGGTTTGGCGTTGAGGGTTTATGGTTTAGGGCTTATAATTTATGGTTGAGTGTTTATGGTTTAGGGTTTAGGGTTTGTGGTTAAGGGTTTATGGTTTAGGGTTAAGGGTTTAGGGTTTAGGGTTTAGGGTTTAGGTTTTGTGGTTTAGGATTTAGTGTTTAGGGTTTAGGATTTAGGGTTTAGGGTTTAGGCTTTAGGGTTTGTGGTTTATTGTTAAAGGTGTAGGGTTTAGGGTTTATGGTTTAGGATGTAGCAATTAGGGTTTAGGGTCGGGCATTGAGGGTTTATGGTTTAGGGTTTAGGGTTTATAGTCTAGGGTTTAGGATTTAGGGTTTGTTGTTTAAGGTTTGGGGTGAAGGATTTAGGGTTTATGGTTTGGGGTTGAGGGTTTAGGCTTTAGACTTTAGGCTTTAGGGTTTGTGGTTTAAGGTTTAGGGTGTAGGGTTTAGGGTTTATGGCTTGGGGTTGATGGTTTATGGTTTAGGCTTTAGGCTTTGTGGTTTATGGTTTAGGGTGTAGGGTTTAGGGTTTATGGTTTAGGGTTTATGGTTTGGGGTTGAAGGGTTAGTGTTTAAGCGTTAGGTTTTATGATTTAGGGTTTATGGTTTAAGGTTTATGGTTTAGGGTTTGTGGTTTAGGATTTAGTGTTTAGGGTTTAGGATTTAAGGTTTAGGCTTTAGGCTTTAGGGTTTGTGGTTTATGGTTAAAGGTGTAGGGTTTAGGATTTAGGGTTTATGATTTGGGGTTGAGGGTTTATGGTTCAGTGTTTAAGGCTTTATGATTTGTGGTTTAGGATTTAGGGTTTATGGTTTGGGGTTGAGGGTTTATGGTTTAGGCTTTAGGCTTTAGGGTTTTTGGTTTCAGGTGTAGGGTGTAGGGTTTAGGGTTTAGGGTTTATGGTTTGGGGTTGAAGGTTTATGGTTTAGGATTTTGGCTTTAGGGTTTGTGGTTTAGGGTTTATGGTTTAATGTTGAGGGTTTAGAGTTTACACTTTAGGGTTTAGGGTTTAGGGTTTAGGGTTTATGGTTTGGGTTTAGGGTTTAGGGTTTAGGGTTTATGCTTTAGGGTTTATGGTTTTAGGTTTAGTGTTTATGGTCTAGGATTTAGGGTTTACGCTTTAGGCTTTAGGGTTTGGGGTTTTGGGTTAATTGTGTAGGGTGTAGTGTTTAGGGTTTAGGGTTTATGGTTTATGGTTTGGGGTTGACGGTTTATGTTTTAGGGTTTAAGCTTTAGGGTTTGTGGTTTAGGGTTTAGGGTTTATGGTTTGGCAGTAAGGGTTTATGGTTTAGGATTTAAGGTTTGTGGTTTAGGGTTTAGTGTTTAGGGTTTAGGCTTTAAGGTTTGTGGTTAAGGGTTTAGTGTTTATGGTTATATTTAGGGTTTATGATTTAGGCTTTAGGGTTTGTGCTTTAGGGTTTATTCTTTAGGGTTTTTGGTTTGGGGTTTAGGGTTTAGGGTTTATTGTTTAGGGTTTAGGCTTTATGCTTTAGGGTTTATGGTTTAGGCTTTAGACTTTAGGGTTTATGGTTTGGGGATGAGGGTTTATGGTTTATGGTTTAGAGTTTAGGATTTAGGGTTTAGGCTTTAGGGTTTGTGGTTTAGGATTTAGTGTTTATGGTTTATGGTTTGGGGATTAGGGTTTAGGGTTTCGGGTTTATGCTTTATTGTTTAGGGTTAAGAGTTTATGGTTTAGCCTTTTGGGATTATGGTTTGGGGTTTAGGGTTTAGGGTTTAGGGTTTAGGGTTTAATATTTAGTCTTTATGGTTTAGGGTTTTAGGGTTTAGGATTTAGGGTTTACTATTTAGGCTTTAGGGTTTGTGGTTTAGGGTTTATTGGTTAGGGTTTAGATTTAGGGTTTAGGGTTTAGGCTTTATGGTTTAGGGTTTAGGCTTTATGATTTAGGGTTTATGCCTTAGGCTTTAGGGTTTGTGGTTTAGGCTTGAGTTTTTAGGGTTTATGGTTTGGGGTTGAGTGTTTAAGGTTTAGGCTTTAGGATTTATGGTGTGCGGTTTAGGGTTTAGGGTTTAGAGTTTAGGGTTTTATGCTTTAAGGTTTAGGGTGTAGGATTTGGGGTTTGTTGTTTAGGATTTAGTGCTTATGGTTTATGGTTTGGGGTTTATGGTTTAGGGTTTTTGGTTTATACTTTAGGGTTTATGGTTTAGGCTTTTGGGGTTTAGGGTTTATGATTTAGGGTTTATGGTTTAGGGTATAAGGTTTAGGGTTTAGGGTTTGTGGTTTAAAGTTTAGTGTTTAGGGTTTAGGAATTAGGGTTTATGGTTTGGCGTTGAGAGTTCATGGTTTAGGGTTTAGGGTTTATAGTCTAGGGTTTAGGCTTTAGGATTTTTGGTTTAAGGTTTGGGATGAAGGGTTTAGGGTTTATGGTTTGGGGTTGAGGGTTTAGGCTTTAGGTTTTAGGCTTTAGGCTTTAGGGTTTGTGGTTTAAGGTTTAGGGTTTAGGGTTTAGGGTTTAGGGTTTATTGTTTATGGCTTAGGGTTGATGGTTTATGGTTTAGGCTTTAGGCTTTAGGTTTTGTGGCTTATGGTTTAGGGTGTAGGATTTAGGGTTTATGGTTTAAGGTTTATGGTTTGGTGTTGAGGGATTAGTGTTTAAGCTTTAGGCTTTATGCTTTAGGGTTTATGGTTTAGGGTTTAGGGTTTAGGGTTTGTGGTTTAGCATTTAGTGTTTAGGGTTTAGGATTTAGGCTTTAGGCTTTAGGCTTTAGGGTTTGTGGTTTATGGTTAAAGGTGTATGGTTTAGGGTTTAGGGTTTATGATTTGGTGTTGAGGGTTTATGGTTCCGGGTTTAAGGCTTTATGGTTTGTGGTTTAGGATTTAGGGTTTATGGTTTGGGGTTGAGGGTTTATGGTTTAGGGTTTAGGCTTTAGGTTTTGTGGTTTCAGGTTTAGGGTGTAGGGTTTAGGGTTTAGGGTTTATGGTTTGGGGTTGAAGGTTTATGGTTTAGGATTTAGGCTTTAGGGTTTGTGGTTTAGTGTTTAGGGTTTAATGTTGAGGGTTTAGCATTTACACTTAGGGTTTAGGGTTTAGGATTTGTACTATGTGGTTTAAGGTTTAGGGTGTAGGGTTTAGGGTTTAGGGTTTAGGGTTTATGGCTTGGGGTTGATGGTTTATGGTTTAGGCTTTAGGCTTTAGGTTTTGTGGTTTATGGTTTAGGATGTAGGGTTTAGGGTTTAGAGTTTAGGGTTTAGGGTTTATGGTTTGGGGTTGAGGGGTTAGTGTTTAAGGTTTAGGGTTTATGCTTTAGGGATTATGGTTTAGGGTTTAGGGTTTAGGGTTTGTGGTTTAGGATTTAATGTTTATGGTTTAGGATTTAGGGTTTAGGCTTTAGGCTTTAGGGTTTATGGTTTATGGTTAAAGGTGTAGGGTTTAGGATTTAGGATTTTGTTTTAAGGTTTAAGGTTTAGGATTTAGTGTTTATGGTTTGGGGTTGAAGCTATATGGTTTAAGGTTTAGGGTTTATAGTTTAGGGTTTAGGTGTTTTTCTGGTTTAGGGTTGAGGGTTTAAGGTTTAAGATTTAGTGTATAGAGTTTATGGTCTAGGGTGTATGGTTTAGGGTTTATGGTTTAGGATTTGGGGTTGAGGGTTTATGGTTTAGGGTTTATGATTCGGGGTTGACTGTTTACGATTTAGGGTTTAGCCTTTAGAGTTTGTGGTTTAGGGTTTATGGTGTATCGTTTAGGGTTTAGGGTTTATGGTTTGGGGTTGAGGGTTTATGGTTTAGGGCTTAGGGATTATAGTTTAGCATTTAGGCTTTAGGGTTTGTGGTTTAAGGTTTACGGTGTAGTATTTTTTTGGGTTTATGCTGTAGTGTTTAGGGTTTATGGTTTGGGATTAAGGGTTTATGGTTTAGTTAGGCTTTAGGGTTTGTGGTTTAAGGTTTAGAGTGTAGGCTTTTGGGTTTAGGGTTTATGGTTTGTGGTTGAGGGTTTATGCTTTAGGATTTAGTCTTTAGGGTTTGTGGTTTAGGCTTTAGTGTGTAGGGTTTATGGTTTAGGGTTTAGGGTTTAGGATTTATGGTTTGGGTTTAGGGTTTAAGGTTTAGGGTTTATGCTTTAGGGTTTAGAGTTTAGGCTTTAGGGTTTAGGGTTTGTGGTTTTTGGTTTAGTGTTTATGGTCTAGGATTTAGGATTTACGCTTTAGGCTTTAGGGTTTGGGGTTTTGGGTTAATGGTGTAGGGTGTAGTGTTTAGGGTTTAGGGTTTATGGTTTATGGTTTGGGGTTGACGGTTTATGTTTTAGGGTTTAGGCTTTAGTGTTTGTGGTTTAGGGTTTAGGGTTTATGGTTTGGCGGTAAGGGTTTATGGTTTAGGATTTAAGGTTTGTGGTTTAGGGTTTAGTGTTTAGGGTTTCGGCTTTAAGGTTTGTGGTTAAGGGTTTAGTATTTATGGTTATATTTAGGGTGTATGATTTAGGCTTTAGGGTTTGTGCTTTAGGGTTTATTCTTTAGGGTTTTTGGTTTGGGGTTTATGGTTTAGGGTTTAGGGTTTAGTGTTTAGGGTTTATGCTTTAGGGTTTATGGTTTGGGGTTGAGGGTTTATGGTTTATGGTTTAGAGTTTAGGGTTTAGGGTTTATGCTTTAGGGTTTGTGGTTTAGGATTTAGTGTTTATGGTTTATGGTTTGGGGATTTGGGTTTAGGGTTTAGGGTTTATGCTTTAGGGTTTAGGATTTAGAGTTTATGGTTTAACCTTTTGGGATTATGGTTTGGGGTTTATGGTTTAGGGTTTAGGGTTTAGGGTTTAAGGTTTAGGGTTTAGGGTTTAGGGTTTAGGGTTTATGGTTTATGCTTTAGTCTTTATGGTTTAGGGTTTGGGATTTAGGGTTTGTGGTTTGGGGTTTAGGGTTTAGGGTTTAGGGTTTAGGGTTTATGGTTTAGTGTTTAGGCTTTATAGTTTGTGGTTTAGGGTTTAGTGGTTAGGGTTTAGATTTAGGGTTTGTGGTTTTAGGTTTAGTGTTTATGGTCTAGGATTTAGGGTTTACGCTTTAGGCTTTAGGGTTTGGGATTTTGGGTTAATGGTGTAGGGTGTAGTGTTTAGGGTTTAGGGTTTATGGTTTATGGTTTGGGGTTGACAGTTTATGTTTTAGGGTTTAGGCTATAGGGTTTGTGGTTTAGGGTTTATGGTTTGGCGGTAAGGGTTTATGGTTTAGGATTTAAGGTTTGTGGTTTAGGGTTTAGTGTTTAGGGTTTATGCTTTAAGGTTTGTGGTTAAGGGTTTAGTGTTTATGGTTATATTTAGGGTTTATGATTTAGTCTTTAGGGTTTGTGCTTTAGGGTTTATTCTTTAGGTTTTTTGGTTTGGGGTTTAGGATTTAGGGTTTATGGTTTAGGTTTAGGGTTTATGGTTTAGGCTTTAGGTTTAGGTTTATGGTTTGGGGTTGAGAATTTATGGTTTATGGTTTAGAGTTTAGGGTTTAGGTTTAGGCTTTAGGGTTTGTGGTTTAGGATTTAGTGTTTATGGTTTAGGGTTTAGGGTTTATGCTTTAGGGTTTAGTATTTAGAGTTTATGGTTTAACCTTTTGGGATTATGGTTTGGGGTTTATGGTTTAGGATTTAGGGTTTAGGGTTTAGGGTTTAAGGTTTAGGGTTTAGGGTTTAGGGTTTAGGGTTTATGCTTTAGTCTTTATGGTTTAGGGTTTAGGGTTTATGATTTAGGGTTTATGGTTTGGGGTTTATGGTTTAGGGTTTAGGGTTTAGGGTTTGGGTTTAGGGTTTAGGGTTTATGGTTTAGGGTTTAGGGTTAGGGTTTATGGTTTGGGGTTTATGGTTTGGTTTAGGGTTTAGGGTTTATGGTTTAGGGTTTAGGGTTTAGGGTTTAGGGTTTAGGTTTGGGTTTAGGGTTTAGGGTTTAGGGTTTAGGGTTTAGGGTTTAGGTTTATGGTTTTAGGTTTAGTGTTTATGGTCTAGGATTTAGGGTTTACGCTTTAGGCTTTAGGGTTTGGGGTTTTGGGTTAATTGTGTAGGGTGTAGTGTTTAGGGTTTAGGGTTTATGGTTTATGGTTTGGGGTTGACGGTTTATGTTTTAGGGTTTAGGCTTTAGGGTTTGTGGTTTAGGGTTTAGGGTTTATGGTTTGGCAGTAAGGGTTTATGGTTTAGGATTTAAGGTTTGTGGTTTAGGGTTTAGTGTTTAGGGTTTAGGCTTTAAGGTTTGTGGTTAAGGGTTTAGTGTTTATGGTTATATTTAGGGTTTATGATTTAGGCTTTAGGGTTTGTGCTTTAGGGTTTATTCTTTAGGGTTTTTGGTTTGGGGTTTAGGGTTTAGGGTTTATTGTTTAGGGTTTAGGCTTTATGCTTTAGGGTTTATGGTTTAGGCTTTAGACTTTAGGGTTTATGGTTTGGGGATGAGGGTTTATGGTTTATGGTTTAGAGTTTAGGGTTTAGGGTTTAGGCTTTAGGGTTTGTGGTTTAGGATTTAGTGTTTATGGTTTATGGTTTGGGGATTAGGGTTTAGGGTTTCGGGTTTATGCTTTATTGTTTAGGGTTAAGAGTTTATGGTTTAGCCTTTTGGGATTATGGTTTGGGGTTTAGGGTTTAGGGTTTAGGGTTTAGGGTTTATGCTTTAGTCTTTATGGTTTAGGGTTTTAGGGTTTAGGATTTAGGGTTTACTATTTAGGCTTTAGGGTTTGTGGTTTAGGGTTTATTGGTTAGGGTTTAGATTTAGGGTTTAGGCTTTATGATTTAGGGTTTATGTTTTAGGCTTTATGGTTTGTGGTTTAGGCTTTAGTCTTTAGGGTTTATGGTTTAGGGTTGAGTGTTTAGGGTTTATGCTTTAGGGTTTATGGTTTAGGGTTTATGGTTTGCGGTTTAGGGTTTATGGTTTAGGGTTTAGAGTTTAGGGTTTTATGCTTTAAGGTTTAGTGTATAGGCTTTAGGGTTTGTGGTTTAGGATTTACTGCTTATGGTTTATGGTTTGGGGTTTATGGTTTAGGGTTTATGGTTTGGTCTTTAGGGTTTAGGATTTATGCTTTTGGTATTTAGGGTTTGGGATTTAGGCTTTAGGTTTTAGGCTTTAGGGTTTGTGGTTTAGGGTTTAGTCTTTAGGGTTTGTGGTTTTGGGTTGAGTGTTTAGGGTTTAAGGTTTAGGGTTTATGCTTTAGGGTATAGGGTTTAGGCTTTAGGGTTTATAGTTTGGGTTGAGGGCTTCTGGTTTAGGGTTTAGAGTTTAGGTTTTATGCTTTATGGTTTAGGGTTTAGGCCTTAGTGTTTGTGGTTTAGGATTTAGTGTTTATGGTTTATGGGTTAGGGTTTAGGGTTTAGGGTTTAGGGTTTATACTTTAGGGTTTATGCTTTAGGGTTTAGGCATTTGGGTTTAGGGTTTAGGGGTTATGGTTTGGGGTTGAGGGTTTAGGGTTCAAGGTTTAGGGTTTATGCTTTAGTCTTTAGGGTTTAGGGTTTAGACTTTAGGGTTTCTTGTTTAGGGTTTAGTGTTTAGGGTTTCTGGTTTAGGTTTGATGGTTTGTGGTTTTGGATTTAGGGTTTAAGGTTTAAGGTTTATGCTTTTGGGTTTAGGCTCTAGGGTTTGTGGTTTAAGGTTTAGTGTTTAGGGTTTATGGTTTGGGGTTTAAGGTTTAGGGTTTAGGGTTTATGCTTTAGGGTTTATGGTTTAGAGTTTATGGTTTAGGCTTTAGGGTTCGTGTTTAGGGTTTAGTGTTTAGGGTTTATGATTTAGGGTTTAGGCTTTAGGCTTTAGTTTTGTGGTTTAGGGTTAAGGGTTTAAGGTTTAGGGTTTAGTGTTTATGGTTTGGGTTGAAGGTATATGGTTTAAGGTTTAGGGTCTATAGTTTAGGGTTTAGGCTTTAGGGTTTAGGCTTTATGTTTTGTGGTTTAGGATTTAGGGTTTAGGCTTTAGGGTTTAGACTTTAGGATTTTGTGTTTGGGCTTTAGGATTTATGATTTAGGGTTTAGGGTTTAAGGTTTAGGGTTTAGGGTTTATGGTATAGAGTTTAGGGTCTAGGGTGTAGGGTTTAGGGTTTATAGTTTACGGTTTGGGGTTGAGAGTTTATGGTTTAGGGTTTATGGTTTGGGGTTGACAGTTTACGGTTTATGGTTTAGCCTTTAGAGTTTGTGGTTTAGGGTTTAGGTTGTATCGTTTAGGGATTAATGTTTAGGGTTTAGGGTTTATTGTTTAGGGTTTAGGCTTTATGCTTTTGGGTTTATGGTTTAGGCTTTAGACTTTAGGGTTTATGGTTTGGGGATGAGGGTTTATGGTTATGGTTTAGAGTTTAGGGTTTAGGGTTTAGGCTTTAGGGTTTGTGGTTTAGGATTTAGTGTTTATGGTTTATGGTTTGGGGATTAAGGTTTAGGGTTTCGGGTTTATGCTTTATTGTTTAGGGTTAAGAGTTTATGGTTTAGCCTTTTGGGATTATGGTTTGGGGTTTAGGGTTTAGGGTTTAGGGTTTATGGTTTATGCTTTAGTCTTTATGGTTTAGGGTTTTAGGGTTTAGGATTTAGGGTTTACTATTTAGGCTTTAGGGTTTGTGGTTTAGGGTTTATTGGTTAGGGTTTAGATTTAGTGTTTAGGCTTTATGATTTAGGGTTTAGGTTTTAGGCTTTAGGGTTTGTGGATTAGGCTTTAGTCTTTAGGGTTTATGGTTTAGGGTTGATTGTTTAGGGTTTATGCTTTAGGGTTTAGGGTTTAGGGTTTATGGTTTGCGGTTTAGGGTTTATGGTTTAGGGTTTAGAGTTTAGGGTTTTATGCTTTAAGGTTTAGGGTATAGGCTTTAGGGTTTGTGGTTTAGGATTTATGCTTATGGTTTATGGTTTGGGGTTTATGGTTTAGGGTTTATGGTTTGGTCTTTAGGGTTTAGGATTTATGCTTTTGGTATTTAGGGTTTGGGATTTAGGCTTTAGGTTTTAGGCTTTAGGGTTTGTGGTTTAGGGTTTAGTCTTTAGGGTTTGTGGTTTTGGGTTGAGTGTTTAGGGTTTAAGGTTTAGGGTTTATGCTTTAGGGTATAGGGTTTAGGCTTTAGGGTTTATAGTTTGGGTTGAGGGCTTCTGGTTTAGGGTTTAGAGTTTAGGTTTTATGCTTTATGGTTTAGGGTTTAGGCCTTAGTGTTTGTGGTTTAGGATTTAGTGTTTATGGTTTATGGGTTGGGGTTTAGGGTTTAGTGTTTAGGGTTTAGGGTTTATACTTTAGGGTTTATGCTCTAGGGTTTAGGCATTTGGGTTTAGGGGTTATGGTTTGGGGTTGAGGGTTTATGGTTCAAGGTTTAGGGTTTATGCTTTAGTCTTTAGGGTTTAGGGTTTAGACTTTAGGGTTTCTTGTTTAGGGTTTAGTGTTTAGGGTTTCTGGTTTAGGTTTGATGGTTTGTGGTTTTGGATTCAGGGTTTAAGGTTTAAGGTTTATGCTTTTGGGTTTAGGCTCTAGGGTTTGTGGTTTAAGGTTTAGTGTTTAGGGTTTATGGTTTGGGGTTTAAGGTTTAGGGTTTAGGGTTTATGCTTTAGGGTTTATGGTTTAGAGTTTATGGTTTAGGCTTTAGGGTTCGTGGTTTAGGGTTTATGATTTAGGGTTTAGGCTTTAGTGTTTATGGTTTGGGTTGAAGGTATATGGTTTAAGGTTTAGGGTCTATAGTTTAGGGTTTAGGCTTTAGGGTTTAGGCTTTATGGTTTGTGGTTTAGGATTTAGGGTTTAGGCTTTAGGGTTTAGACTTTAGGATTTTGTGTTTGGGCTTTAGGATTTATGATTTAGGGTTTAGGGTTTAAGGTTTAGGGTTTAGGGTTTAGGGTATAGAGTTTAGGGTGTAGGGTGTAGGGTTTAGGGTTTATAGTTTACGGTTTGGGGTTGAGAGTTTATGGTTTAGGGTTTATGGTTTGGGGTTGACAGTTTACGGTTTAGGGTTTAGCCTTTTGAATTTGTGGTTTAGGGTTTAGGTTGTATCGTTTAGGGTTTAGATTTATGGTTTGGGGTTGAGGGTTTATGGTTTAACGTTTATAGTTTATAGTTTATGGTTTAGGCATGTTTGTGGTTTAGGGTTTAGGGTTTAAGGTTTAGGGTTTAGGGTTTAGGGTTTGTGGTTTAGGATTTAGGGTTTATGGTTTAGAGTTTAGCCTTTAGAGTTTAGGGTTTAGTGTTTGTGCTTTAGGGTTTTTTGTTTATGGTTTAGTGTTTAGGATTTTGGATTCAAGATTTATGGTTTAGGGTTTAGGGTCTAGGGTGTAGGGTTTAGGGTTTATAGTGTATGTTTGGGGTTAAGGGTTTATGGTTTAGAGATTATGGTTTGGGGTTGATGGTTTATAGTTTAGGGTTTATGGTTTAGGGTTTAGGGTGTAGCATTTAGGGTTTAGGGTTTATGGATTGGCGTTGAGGGTTTATGGTTTAGGGTTTAGGGTTTATTGTCTAGGGTTTAGGCTTTAGGGTTTATGGTTTATGGTTTGGGGTGAAGGGATTAGGGTGAAGGTTTTAGGGTTTATGGTTTACGATTTTGGGTTGAGGGTTTATGGTTTAGGGTTTATGGTACGGGGTTAACAGTTTACGCTTTAGGGTTTAGCCTTTAGAGTTTGTGGTTTAGGGTTTAGGGTGTATCGTTTAGGGTATAGGGTTTATGGTTTGGGGTTGAAGGTTTATGGTTTAGGACTTAGGGATTAATGTTTAGCGTTTAGGCTTTAGGGTTTGTGGTTTAAGGTTTACGGTGTAGTATTTTTTTGGGTTTAGGCTGTAGGTTTTAGGGTTTATGGTTTGGGGTTAAGGGTTTATGGTTTAGTTAGGCTTTAGGGTTTGTGGTTTAAGGTTTAGGGTGTTGGCTTTTGGGTTTAGGGTTTATGGTTTTTGGTTTTTGGTTGAGGGTTTATGCTTTAGGATTTAGTCTTTAGGGCATGTGGTTTAGGCTTTAGGGTGTAGGGTTTAGGGTTTAGGATTTAGGGATTAGGGATTATGGTTTATGGTTTGGGTTTAGGGTTTAAGGTTTAGGGTTTATGCTTTAGGGTTTAGGCTTTAGGCTTTAGGGTTTGTGGTTTTAGGCTTAGTGTTTAGGTTTTAGGATTTAGGGTTTACGCTTTAGGCTTTAGGGTTTGGGGTTTTGGGTTAAGGGTGTAGGATTTTAGGGTTAGGGTTTAGGGTTTATGGTTTATGGTTTGGGGTTGACGGTTTATGTTTTAGGGTTTAGGATTTAGGGTTTGTGGTTTAGGGTGTAGTGTTTATGGTTTGGCGTTAAGAGTTTGTGGTTTAGGGTTTAGTGTTTAGGGTTTAGGCTTTAAGGTTTGTGGTTTAGGGTTTAGTGTTTATGGTTTAGATTTAGGGTTTATGCTTTAGGCTTTAGGGTTTGTGCTTTAGGGTTTATTCTTTAGGGTTTATGGTTTGGGGTTTAGGGTTTAGGGTTTAGGGTTTATAGTTTGGGGTTGAGGGTTTATGGTTTTATGGTTTAGAGTTTAGGGTTTAGGCTTTAGGCTTTAGGGTTTGTGGTTTAGGATTTAGGTTTATGGTTTATGGTTTGGGGATTAGGGTTTATGGTTTAGGGTTTATTCTTTAGGGTTTAGGGTTTAGGGTTTAGATTTATGGTTAAGCCTTTTGGGATTATGGTTTGGGGTTGAAGGTTTAGGGTTTAGGGTTTATGGTTTAGGGTTTAGGGATTAGGGTTTATGGTTTATGGTTTAGGGTTTATGCTTTAGTCTTTATGGTTTAGGGTTTAGGGTTTAGGGTTTATAGTTTGGGGTTGAGGGTTTAGGGTTTAGGGTTTATCATTTATGGTTTAGGGCTTAGGGTTTAGGGTTTAGGGCTTAGGGTGTAGCATTTAGGGTTTAGGGTTTATGGATTGGCATTGAGGGTTTATGGTTTAGGGTTTAAGGTTTATTGTCTAGGGTTTAGGCTTTAGGGTTTGCAGTTTATGGTTTGGGGTGAAGGGTTTAGGATTTATATTTTAGGGTGAAAGGTTTAGGGTTTATGGTTTACGATTTGGGGTTGAGGGTTTATGGTTCGGGGTTGACAGTTTACGGTTTAGGGTTTAGCCTTTAGAGTTTGTGGTTTAGGGTTTATGGTGTATCATTTAGGGTTTAGGGTTTATGGTTTGGGGTTGAGGGTTTATGGTTCAAGGCTTAGGGATTATAGTTTAGCGTTTGGCTTTAGGGTTTGTGGTTTAAGGTTTACGGTGTAGTATTTTTTTGGGTTTAGGCTGTAGGGTTTAGGGTTTATTGTTTGGGGTTAAGGGTTTATGGTTTAGTTAGGCTTTAGGGTTTGTGGTTTAAGGTTTAGGGTGTCGACTTTTGGGTTTAGGGTTTATGGTTTATGGTTGAGGGTTTATGCTTTAGGATAAGTCTTTAGGGCTTGTGGTTTAGGCTTTAGGGTTTAGGGTTTAGGGTTTAGGATTTGGAGTTTAGGGTTTATGGTTTTGGTATGGGTTTAGGGTTTAAGGTTTAGGGTTTATGCTTTAGGGTTTAGGGTTTAGGCTTTAGGGTTTGTGGTTTTAGGTTTATTGTTTAGGGTTTACGCTTTAGGCTTTAGGGTTTGGGATTTTGGGTTAAGGGTGTAGGGTGTAGTGTTTAGGGTTTAGGGTTTATGGTTTATGGTTTGGGGTTGACGGTTTATGTTTTAGGGTTTAGGCTTTAGGGTTTGTAGTTTAGGGTATAGGGTTTATGGTTTGGCGTTAAGGGTTTATGGTTTAGGATTTAGGGTTTGTGGTTTAGGGTTTAGTATTTATGGTTTAGGCTTTAAGGTTTGTGGTTTAGGGTTTAGTGTTTATGGTTTAGATTTAGGGTTTATGCTTTAGGCTTTAGGGTTTGTGCTTTAGGGTTTATTCTTTAGGGTTTATGGTTTAGGATTTAGGGTTTAGGGTTTGGGTTTATGGTTTCGGGTTGAGGGTTTATGGTTTATGGTTTAGAGTTTAGGGTTTAGGGTTTAGGCTTTAGCGTTTGTGGTTTAGGATTTAGTGTTTATGGTTTATGGTTTGGGGATTAGGGTTTATGGTTTAGGGTTTATGCTTTAGGGTTTAGGGTTTAGAGTTTATGGTTTAGCCTATTGGGATTATGGTTTTGGGGTTGAGGGTTTAGGGTTTAGGGTTTAAGATTTATGGTTGGGGGTTGAGGGTTTAGGGTTTAGGATTTAGGGTTTATCATTTATAGTTTAGAGCTTAGGGTTTAGGGTTTAAGGTTTAGGGTTTAGGCTTTATGGTTTAGGGTTTATGCCTTAGGCTTTAGGGTTTGTGGTTTAGGCTTGAGTTTTTAGGGTTTATGGTTTGGGGTTGAGTGTTTGGGTTTAGGCTTTAGGATTTATGGTGTGCGGTTTAGGGTTTAGGGTTTAGAGTTTAGGGTTTTTTGCTTTAAGGTTTAGGGTGTAGGATTTGGGGTTTTTTGTTAGGATTTAGTGCTTATGGTTTATGGTTTGGGGTTTATGGTTTAGGGTTTTTGGTTTATACTTTAGGGTTTATGGTTTAGGCTTTTGGGGTTTAGGGTTTATGATTTAGGGTTTATGGTTTAGGGTATATGGTTTAGGGTTTAGGGTTTGTGGTTTAAAGTTTAGTGTTTAGGGTTTAGGATTTAGGGTTTATGGTTTGGCGTTGAGAGTTTATGGTTTAGGGTTTAGGGTTTATAGTCTAGGGTTTAGGCTTTAGGATTTTTGGTTTAAGGTTTGGGATGAAGGGTTTAGGGTTTATGGTTTGGGGTTGAGGGTTTAGGCTTTATGTTTAGGCTTTAGGCTTTAGGGTTTGTGGTTTAAGGTTTAGGGTTTAGGGTTTAGGGTTTAGGGTTTATGGTTTATGGCTTAGGGTTGATGGTTTATGGTTTAGGCTTTAGGCTTTAGGTTTTGTGGCTTATGGTTTATGGTGTAGGATTTAGGGTTTATGGTTTAAGGTTTATGGTTTGGTGTTGAGGGATTAGTGTTTAAGCTTTAGGCTTTATGCTTTAGGTTTATGGTTTAGGGTTTAGGGTTTAGGGTTTGTGGTTTAGCATTTAGTGTTTAGGGTTTAGGATTTAGGCTTTAGGCTTTAGGCTTTAGGGTTTGTGGTTTATGGTTAAAGGTGTATGGTTTAGGGTTTAGGGTTTATGATTTGGTGTTGAGGGTTTATGGTTCCGGGTTTAAGGCTTTATGGTTTGTGGTTTAGGATTTAGGGTTTATGGTTTGGGGTTGAGGGTTTATGGTTTAGGGTTTAGGCTTTAGGGTTTGTGGTTTCAGGTTTAGGGTGTAGGGTTTAGGGTTTAGGGTTTATGGTTTGGGGTTGAAGGTTTATGGTTTAGGATTTAGGCTTTAGGGTTTGTGGTTTAGTGTTTAGGGTTTAATGTTGAGGGTTTAGCATTTACACTTAGGGTTTAGGGTTTAGGATTTGTACTATGTGGTTTAAGGTTTAGGGTGTAGGGTTTAGGGTTTAGGGTTTAGGGTTTATGGCTTGGGGTTGATGGTTTATGGTTTAGGCTTTAGGCTTTAGGTTTTGTGGTTTATGGTTTAGGATGTAGGGTTTAGGGTTTAGGGTTTAGGGTTTAGGGTTTATGGTTTGGGGTTGAGGGGTTAGTGTTTAAGGTTTAGGGTTTATGCTTTAGGGATTATGGTTTAGGGTTTATGCTTTAGGGTTTGTGGTTTAGGATTTAATGTTTATGTTTTAGGATTTAGGCTTTAGGCTTTAGGGTTTATGGTTTATGGTTAAAGGTGTAGGGTTTAGGGTTTAGGATTTGTTTTAAGGTTTAAGGTTTAGGATTTAGTGTTTATGGTTTGGAGTTGAAGCTATATGGTTTAATGTTTAGGGTTTATAGTTTAGGGTTTAGGTGTTTTTGTGGTTTAGGGTTGAGGGTTTAAGGTTTAAGATTTAGTGTATAGAGTTTATGGTCTAGGGTGTATGGTTTAGGGTTTATTGTTTACGATTTGGGGTTGAGGGTTTATGGTTTAGGGTTTATGATTCGGGGTTGACTGTTTACGATTTAGGGTTTAGCCTTTAGAGTTTGTGGTTTAGGGTTTATGGTGTATCATTTAGGGTTTAGGGTTTATGGTTTGGGGTTGAGGGTTTATGGTTTAGGGCTTAGGGATTATAGTTAAGCATTTAGGCTTTAGGGTTTGTGGTTTAAGGTTTACGGTGTAGTATTTTTTTTTGGGTTTATGCTTAGGGTT
>NC_092054.1:69481184-69512519 GCF_003086295.3 Arachis hypogaea | reverse complement strand
TAAACCCTAAACCATAAACCCAAACCCTAAACCCTAAACACCTAACCCTAAAGACCTAAACCCTAAACCCTAAACCATAAACCCCCAAATCATAACCCTAAACCATAAACCCTCAACCCAAAATAAACCCTAAACCATAAACCTAACCCTAACCTAAACCAAAACCCTAAACCTAAAACCTAAACCTAAACCCTAACCAAAACCCTAAAAACCCTAAACCCTAAACCCTAAATAAACCTAAACCTACATAAACCTAAACCCTAAACCCAAACCTAAACCTAACATAAAACCCCAAACCATAAACCTAAACCCTAAACCTAACCTAAACTAAACCAAACATAAACCATAAACCCTAACCAAACCATAAACCCTAACCTAAACCAAAACCTAAACCTAAACCCTAAACCATAAACCCTCAACCCAAATCATAAACCCTAAACCCTAAACCCTACACCTAAACCATAAACCACAAACCCTAAACCCTAAACCTAAACCCTAAATCCTAAAAACCCTAAACACAATCCTAAACCCTAAAACCTAAACCATAAACCCTAAACAAAACCCTAAACCTAACACTAAACCCCTCACCCTAAACCCTAAACCATAAACCCTAAACCCTACCCTAAACCATAAACCCAAACCCTAAACCCTAAACTTAAACACAAACCTAAAGCCTAAAGCCTAAACCCTCAACCCAAAACCATAAACCGTAAACCCTTCACCCCAAACCATAAACCACAAACCCTAAAGCCTAAACCCTCAACCCAAAACCCTAAACCATAAACCCTCAACGCCAAACCATAAACCCTAAACACTAAACTTTAAACCACAAACCTTGAGCCCTAAACCATATACACTAAAGCATAAACCCTAAACCCTAAACCCAAACCATAAATCCTAAACCCTAAACCCTAAACCTTATACCCTAAAGCCTAAACCACAAATCTTAAAGCCTAAATCCTAAAGCATAAACCCTCAACTATAAACCATAAACCCTAAACCCAAAACCCTACACCCTAAACCTTAAACCAAAAACCCTAAAGCCTAGCTAAACCATAAACCCTCAACCCCAAACCATAAACCCTAAACCCTACACCCTAAACCCAAAACCCTACATCGTAAACCTTAAACCACAAACCTAAAGCCTAAACGCAAAACTATTAATCCTAAACCATAAACCATAAACCCTCAACCCCAAACCATAACCCTAAACCCTAAACGAGACACCCTAAACCATAAACCACAAATTCTAAAAGCTAAAACCTAAACCGTAAACTGTCAACCCCAAACCATAAACCCTAAACCATAAACCCTCAATCCCAAACCATAAACCATAAACCCTAAACCCTAAACCCTAAACCATACACCCTAGACCATAAACTCTAAACCATAAACCCTAAACCCTAAACCTTAAACCTTAAACCCTAAACCCTAAGTCCTAAACCCCAAATCAGAAACCATAAAGCCCAAACACTAAACCCTAAACCATAAACACTAAAGCCTAAACCCTAAACCCTAAAACCACAAATTCTAAAGCCTAAATCCTAAACCATAACCCTAAACCCCAACCATAAACACTAAATGCTAAACCCTAAACCCTACACCCTAAACTAAAACCACAAAACCCTAAAGCATAAAACCTTAAACCATAAACCCTCAACCCCAAACAATAAACCCTCAACCCCAAATCCAAAAACCATAAAGCCTTAAACCATAAACTATAAACCCTCAAACCCAAACCATAAACCCTAAACCCTATAACCTTAATCACAAATCCTAAACCAAGCCTAACCAAATCCAAACCATAAACATAAACTTAAACCAAAACCCTAAACCCAAACCCTAACCCTAAACCTAAACTGAACCCAATCCCACCCTAAACCTATACCTAAACCTTAAACCAGAAACCCAAAGCTTAAATAAACATAAACCCAATAAACCATAAACTAAACCCACACCCAAACCAAAACCAAAACCAAAGCTAAAAAACCATAAACTTCAACGCAAACCCTAAATAAACATAAAACCAAAACCTCAACCTAAACCAAAACATAAACCCTAAATAAAAAAACCCTAAAGCAAAATCATAAACCTAAACCAAAACCAAAAACCCAAAGCAAAAAAATCAAAATCAAAAATCATAAACCATACACCCTAAAGCATAAACCCTCAACCCTAAACCATAAACCCTAAATTCTAAACCGTAAACCTTACACCCTAAACCTATAACAATAAACCATAAAACCTAAACCCTAAACCATAAACCCTCAACCCAAACCATAAACCCTGAACGCTAAATCAAAAACCATAAAGCCTAAAACCATAAACCATAAACCCTCAACCCCAAACCATAAACCCTAAACCCTAATCTATACACCTTTAACCCTAAACCACAAACCCTAAAGCTTAAAGCCTAAACCCTAACCCCTCAATGCTAAACCATAAACCCTAAACCCTAACCCATCAACGCCAAACCATAAGCCCTAAACTATAAACCCTAAACCTTACACCTTAAACAATAAACCACAAACCCTAAAGCCAAAACCCTAAACCAAAAACTATCAACCCCAAGCCATAATTCCTAAACCCTAAACCCTACACCCCAAACCTTAAACCACAAACCCTAAAGCCTAAAGCCTAAAGCCTAAACCTTAAACACCAAACTATAAAACCTAAACCCTTCACTCCAAACCATAAACCACAAACCCCAAAGCCTAAACCCTATACTATAAACCCTAAATCCTTAACCATAAACCCTCAACGCCAAACCATAAACCCAAAAGCCTAAACGCTACACCCTAAATCCTAAACCCTAAACCCTAAACCATAAACCCTCAACACCAAACCATAATCTCTAAACCATAAACCCTCAACCCCAAACTATAAACCCTAAACCCTACACCTTAGACCCTAAAGCCTAAACCATAAACCCTAAATCTTAAATCCTAAATCCTAAACCCTAAACCATAAACCAAAAACCCTAAAGCACAAACACTAAACCCTAAACCCTAAAGCCTAAACTCTAAACCCTAAATCCTAAACCCTAAACCCTAAACCACAAACCCTAAAGCATAAACCCTAAACCCTAAACCCTAAACCATCAACCACAAACATGCCTAAACATAAACTATAAACCATAAACGTTAAACCCTAAACCCTCAACCCCAAACCATAAATCTAAACCCTACACCACAAACCCTAAAGCCTAAACACTAAACCATAAACCCGCAACCCCAAACCATAAACCCTAAACCCTAAATCCTACACCCTTAACCTTAAACCACAAACCCTAAAGCATAAAGCTTGAACGCTAAATCCTAAACCCTAAACACTAAATCCTAAACCACGAACCCAAAAGCCTAAACCCTAAACCCTAAACCATAAAACCTAAAGCATAATCCCTAAACACTAAACCCTAAAGCATAAACCATAAACCATAAACCATCAACCCCGAACCATAAACCCTAAACCATAAACCCAAAACCCTAAACGACAAACCCTAAAGCCAAAATCTGAAACCATAAACCCTCAACCACAAACCATAAACCCTAAACCAAAAATCGTACACCCTAAACATGAAACCACAAACCCTAAAGCTTAAACCCTAAACCATAAACCATAAACCCCAAACTATAAACCCTAAACCCCAAACCACAAACCCTAAATCCTTAAACACTAAAGAATACACCCTAAACCCCAAACTATAAACCATAAACCATAAACCCTAAACCCTACACCTTTAACCCTAAACCACAAACCCTAAACCCTAAACCCTAACCCCTCAACACCAAAAAATAAACCCAAAACCCTAACCCCTCAATGCCAAACCATGAACCCTAAACCTTAAACCCTAAACCCTACACCCTAAACCATAAACCACAAACCCTGAAGTCTAAACCCTAAACCAAAAACCATCAACCCCAAGCCATAAATCCGAAACCCTAAACCCTACACCCCAAACCTTAAACCACAAATCCTAAAGCCTAAAGCCTAAACCTAAAGCCTAAATCCTAAACCATAAACCCTAAACCCTTCACCCCAAACCATAAACCACAAACCCTAAAACCTAAACCCTAGACTATAAACCCTAAACCATAAACCATAAACCCTCAACGCCAAACCATAAACCATAAACCATAAACCCTAAACGCTACACCCGAAATGCTAAACCCTAAACCTAAACCATAAACCCTTAACCCAAACCATAATCTCTAAACCATAAACCCTCAACCCCAAACCATAACCTATAAACCCTAAACCCTACACCCTAGACCTTAAACCCTAAACCCTAAATCTTAAATCCTAAATCCTAAACCCTAAACCATAAACCAGAAACCCTAAAGCATAAACCCTAACACCTAAACCTTAAACCCCAAACTATAAACCTTAAACCATAAACCCTAAACCTTTAACCCTAAACCACAAACCCTAAAGCCTAAAGCCTAAAGCCTAACCCCTCAACGCAAAACCATAAACCCTAAACCCTAACCCCTCAACGCCAAACCATAAACCCTAAACCCTAAACCCTGAACCCTACACCATAAACCAAAAACCACAAACCCTAAAGTGTAAACCCTAAACTAAAAGCAATTAACCCCAAGCCATAAATCCGAAACCCTAAACCCTACACCCTACACCCAAAACTTTAAACCACAAACCCTAAAGCCTAAAGCCTAAAGCCTAAACCCCAAACCATAAACCCTAAACCCTTCACCCCAAACTATAAACCACAAACCCTAAAGCCTAAACCCTAGACTATAAACCCTATACTCTAAACCATAAACCCTCAACGCCAAATCATAAACCCTAAACCCTAAACCATAAACCCTTATTCCCAAACCATAATCTCTAAACCATAAACCCTAAACCCCAAACCATACACTATAAACCGTAAAGCCTAAACCCTAAACCATAAACTCGCAACCCCAAACCATAAACCCTAAACCCTATACCCTACAAGCTTAACCCAAAACCACAAACCCTAAAGCATAAAGCTTGAACCCTAAATCCTAAACCCTAAACACTAAACCCTAAAATACGAACCCAAAAGCCTAAACTCTAAACCCTAAACCATAAACCCTAATGCATAATCCCTAAACCCTAAACCCTAACGCATAAACCATAATCCATAAACCATCAAGCCCAAACCATAAACCCTAAATCATAAATCATAAACCCTAAACCCTAAACGACAAACCCTAAAGCCTAAATCTTAAACCCCAAACTATAAACCCTAAACCCAAAACCCTACACCCTAAACATGTAACCAGAAACCCTAAAGCATAAACCCTAAACCCCAAACCATAAACCCTAAACCCCAAACCACAAACCCTAAATCCAAAACCACAAACCCTAAATCCTTAAACCATAAATAATAAACCCTAGACCCTAAACGCTACACCTTTAACCCTAAACCACAAACCCTAAAGCTTAAAGCTTGAACCCTAAATCCTAAACCCTAAACACTAAACCCAAAAACACGAACCCAAATGCCTAAACCCTAAACCCTAAACCATAAACCCTAACGCATAATCCCTAAACCCTAAACCCTAAAGCATAACCATAACCAATAAACCATCAACCCTAAACCATAAACCCTAAATCATCAATCCTAAACCATAAACCCTAAACGGCAAACCCTAAACAACCCTAACCCCAAAACCCTACACCCTAAACATGAAACCACAAACCCTAAACCCTAAACCATAAACCATAAACCCTAAACCCCAAACTATAAACCCTAAACCCTAAACCATAAACCCTAAATCCTTAAACCATAACAAATAAACACTAAACCCTAAACCCTACACCTTTAACTCTAAACCACAAACCCTAAAGCATAAAGCCTAAACCCTAAATCCTAAACCCTAAACACTAAAGCCTAAAACACAAAAACCAAAGCCTAAACCCTAAACTCTAATCCCTCAATCCCAAACCAAAAACCCTAAACCATAAACCCTAAATCCTAAACCATCAACCCCAAACCGTAAACCCTAAACACTAAACCCTACACCCTAAACCTTAAACCGTAAACCCTAAAGCCTAAAGTCTAAACCCTCAACCCCAAACCATAAACTATAAACCTTACACCCCAAACCATAAAACACAAACCCTAAAGCCAAAACCCTAGACTATAAACCCTAAACCATAAACCATCAACGCCAAACCATAAACCATAAACCCTAAACTACTAAACCAAAATCCTAAACCCTAAACCATAAAAAAAAACCAAAAAAAAAAAAAAAAAAAAAAAAAAAAAAAAAAAAAAAAAAAAAAAAAAAAAAAAAAAAAACATAAACCTAAACTAAACCAAACCCAAACACTAAACCATAAACCATAAACCCTAAAGCAGCCATAAACCCTATAAAGCATAAACCATAAACCCTAAACCCTAACCCCTCAACCCTAAACCATAAACCATAAACCATAAACCCTCAAACCCAAACCATAAACCCTAAACCCTAAACCATAAACAAAACATAAACCACAAACCTTAAAGCAAAAACAATAAACCCTAAACCCTAAACACCAAACAATAAACCCTAAACCCTGCACCCTAAACCATAAAACATAAATCCTAAACCATAAACACTAAACTATAAACCCTAAACCCTAAACCATAAACACTCAATCCCAAACCCTAAACCCTAAACCCTAAAAACTACACCCTAAACCATAAACCAGAAACCATAAAGCCTAAACCCAAATCCATAAACCCTCAACCCCAAACTATAAATCCTAAACCATAAACTATAAACCATAAACGTTAAACCATAAACCCTAAACCCCAAACCATAAATCTAAACCCTAAACCACAAACCCTAAACCCTAAAGCCTAAACCCTAAACCATAAACCCACAACCCCAAACCATAAACCCTAAACCCTTAACCCTAACCCACAAACCCTAAAGCATAACGCTTGAACCCTAAATCCTAAACCCTAAACACTAAACCCTAAACCACAAACCCAAAAGCCTAAACCCTAAACCCTAAACCCTAAACCATAAACCCTAAACCCTAAAGCATAATCCCTAAATCCTAAACCCTAAAGCATAAACCATAAACCATAAACCATCAACCCCAAACCATAAACCCTAAACCCTAAACCCTAAACCATAAATCCTAAACCCTAAACGACAAACCCTAAAGCCTAAAGCCTAAATCTTAAACAATAAACCCTCAACCCCAAACTATAAACCCTAAACCCAAAACACTACAGCCTAACCTAAAACCATAAACCCTAAAGCTTAAAACCTAAACCATAAACCCTCAACCCTAAACCCCAAACGCTACACCCTAAACTCTAAACCACAAACCCTAAAGCCTAAAGCCTAAACCATAAACCTCTAACCCCAAACCATAAACCATAAACCATAAACCACAAACCCTAAAGCCTAAACCCCAAACCCTAAACCCTAAACGATAAACACTCAACCCCAAACCATAAACCATAAACCCTACACCCTAGACCCTAAACCATAAACCCTAAACCATAAACTATAAACCCTAAACACTAAACCCTAAACCATAAACCCTAAAGCCCAAACACAAAACTCTAAACTCTAAAGACTAAATCCTAAACCCTAAACCCTAAACCAAAAACACGCATAAACCCTAAACTATAAACCCTAAACCTTAAACAATAAACCCACAATTGCAAACTATAAACCATAAACCCTAAACCCTAAACCACAAACCTTAAAACCTAAACCGTAAACCATAAACCCTCAACCACAAACCATAAACACTAATCCCTAAACCATACACCCTAAACCAGAAACCCTTAAGCCTAAAGCCTAAACCCTAAATCCTAAATACTAAAACACTAAACCCTAACCCACAAACCCTAAAGCATAAACCCTAAACCCTAAAGCATAAATCCTAAACCCTACACCATAAACACTCACCCCCAAACCATAAACTTAAACCCTAAACCCTACACCCTAAACCTTAAACCACAAACCCTAAAGCCTAAATCCTAAACCCCAACACAAAAGCATAAACCCTAAACCATAAACCCTAAACCACAAACATGCCTAAACCCTAAACTATAAACCCCAAACCTTAAACCATAAACCCTCAACCCCAAACCATAAACCCTAAACCCGAAACCACAAACCCTAAATCATAAACCCTAAACCATAAACCCTAAACCCAAAACCATAAACGCTAAACACTAAACCCTAAACCATAAACCCTAAACCTTAAACCACAAACCCGAAAGCCTAAACCCTAAACCATAAACCCTCAACCACGAACCATAAACAATAAACCCTATACCCAAAACCATAAACCATGAATCCTAAAGCCTAAACCCTAAACTATAAATCCTAAACCCTAAACCCTAAACCCTCAACCCCAAAACATAAACACTAAACCCTAAACGCTACACACTAATCCCTAAACCACAAACCACAAACCCTAAAGCCTAAAACCTAAACCATAAACCGTCACCCCCAAACCGTAAACCCTAAACCATAAACCCTAAACCCCAAACCATAAATCATAAACCCTAAACCCTACACCCTAGACCCTAAACCCTACACCCTAGACCCTAAACATTAAACCATAAACAATAACCCTAAAGCCCAAACACAAAACCCTAAACACTAAAGCATAAACCCTAAAACATAAACCCTACACCTTAAGCCCTAAAACATAAACCCTAAAGCCTAAACCCTAAACCATAAACCATAAACTCTAAATCCTACACTAAACCTTAAACTACAAACCCTAAAGCCTAAACCCTAAACCCTAAACCACAAACCCTAAAGCCTAAAACATAAACTATAAACCCTAAACCCCAAACCATAAACAGTAAACCCTAAACCCTACACCATAAACCAGAAACCCTTAAGCCTAAAGCCTAAACCCTAAATCCTAAATACTAAAACACTAAACCCTAAACCACAAACCCTAAAGCCTAAAGCCCAAACCCTAAACCATTAACCCTAAACCATTAACCCTAAACCCTAAACCTACACCATAAACCCTCAACCCCTAACCATAAACTTAAACCCTAAACCCTACACCCTAAACCTTAAACCACAAACCCTAAAGCCTAAATCCTAAACCCCAAACACTAAAGCCTAAACCCTAAACCATAAAACCTAAACCACAAACAAGCCTAAACCCTAAACTATAAACCATAAACCTTAAACAATAAACCCTTAACCCCAAACCATAAACCCTAAACCCGAAACCACAAACCCTAAATCTTAAACCCTAAACCCTAAACCACAAAACATAAACCTTAAACCCTAAAACCTACACCATAAACCTTAAACCACAAACCCTAAAGCTTAAACCCTAAACCATAAACCCTCAACCCTGAACCATAAACAATAAACCATACACCCTAAACCATAAACCATGAATCCTAAAGCCTAAACCCTAAACTATAAACCCTAAACGGTAAACCATACACCCTCAACCCCAAACCATAAACACTAAACCTTAAACGCTACACCATAAACCCAAAACCACAAACCCTAAAACCTAAACCCTAAACCCTCACCCCCAAACCGTAAACCCTAAACCAAAAACCCTAAACCACAAACCATAAACCCTAAACCCTATGCACTAGACCCTAAATCCTACACCCTAGACCTTAAACTTTAAACCCTAAACCCTAAACCCTAAAGCAAACACAAAACCCTAAATACTAAAGCATAAAGCCTAAACCATAAACCCTAAACCCTAAACGATCAACCTCAAACCATATACCATAAACCCTAAACCATAAACCCTACACTCTAAACCTTAAACCATAAACCCTAAAGCCTAAATCCTTAACCATAAACCCTCAACCCCAAACCATAAACCCCAAACCATAAACCCTACACCCTAAACCTTACACTACAAACCCTAAAGCCTAAAGCCTAAACCCTAAACCACAAACCCTAAAGCCTAAACCGTAAACCATAAACCCTCAACCCCAAACCATAAACACTAAACCCTAAACCCTACACCCTAAACCAGAAACCCTTAAGCCTAAAGCCTAAAGCCTAAACCCTAAATCCTAAATACTAAAACACTAAACCCTAAACCACAAACCCTAAAGCATAAACCCTAAACCCTAAAGCATAAACCCTGAACCCTACACCATAAAGCCTCAACCCCAAACCATAAACTTAAACCCTAAACCCTACACTCTAAACCTTAAACCACAAACCCTAAAGCATAAATCCTATACCCCAAACACTAAAGCCTAAACGCTAAACCATAAACCATAAACCATAAACATGCCTAAACCCAAAACTATAAACCCTCAACCCCAAACCATAAACCCTCAACCCCAAACCATAAACCCAAACCCGAAACCACAAACCCTAAATCCTAAACCTTAAACCATAAATCCTAAACCCCAAACCATAAACGCTAAACAATAAACCCTACACCTTTAACCTTAAACCACAAACACTAAAGCCTAAAGCCTAAACCCTAAATCCTAAACACTAAACAATAAACACTACACTCTAAACTATAAACCGTAAAGTCTAAACCATAAACCCTAAACCCTAAAAGTATGAACCCTAAACCCCAAACCCTAGCCCATCAACCCTAAATCATAAACCCTAAATCCTAAACCCTAAACCCTAAACCAGAAGCCCTAAAGCATAAACCCTAAGCCATAAACCCTCAACCCCAAACCATAAACCTTAAACCATAAACCTTATACCCTAAACCTTAAACCACAAACCCTAATGCCTAAACCCTAAACCATAAACCCTCAACCCCGAACCATAAACAATAAACCCTAAACCCTAAACCCCTAACCCAAAACCCTAAACCATAAACCCTAAACCCTAAAGCATAAACCCTAAACCATAAACTCCAAGCACTAAAACTATAAACACTAAAGCCTAAACCCTAAACCATAAACCATAAACCCTAAACCCTAAACCTTTAACTGTAAAGCCTAAAGCCTAATCACTAAAGCCTTAACCCTAAACCACAAACATGGCTACACCCTAAACTATAAACCATAAACCCTAAACCATAAACCTTCAACACCAAACCATAAACCCTAAACCACAAACACTAAAGCCTAATCCCTAAACCATAAACCCTCAACCCTAAACCCCAAACGCTACACCCTAAACCCTAAACCACAAACCCTAAAGCCTAAAGCCTAAACCATAAACTAACAACCCCAAACCATAAACCATAAACCATAAACCATAAACCCTAAAGCCTAAAGCCTAAACCCTAAACCCTAAACGATAAACACTCAACCCCAAACCATAAACCATAAACTCTAAACCCTACACCCTAGACCCTAAACCATAAACCCTAAACCATAAACCATAAACCCTAAACACTAAACCCTAAACCATAAACCCTAAAGCCCAAACACAAAACTCTAAACTCTAAAGACTAAATCCTAAACCCTAAACCCCAAACCAAAACACGCATAAACCCTAAACTATAAACCCTAAACCTTAAACAATAAACCCTCAACCGCAAACTATAAACCCTAAACCCTAAACCCTAAACCACAAACCCTAAAGCCTAAACCGTAAACCATAAACCCTCAACCAGAAACCATAAACACTAATCCCTAAACCATACACCCTAAACCAGAAACCCTTAAGCCTAAAGCCTAAACCCTAAATCCTAAATACTAAAACACTAAACCCTAACCCACAAACCCTAAACCTTAAACCCTAAAGCATAAACCCTAAACCCTAAAGCATAAATCCTAAACCCTACACCATAAACCCTCACCCCCAAACCATAAACTTAAACCCTAAACCATACACCCTAAACCTTAAACCACAAACCCTAAAGCCTAAATCCTAAACCCCAAACACAAAAGCCTAAACCCTAAACCATAAACCCTAAACCACAAACATGCATAAACCCTAAACTATAAACCCTAAACCTTAAACCATAAACCCTCAACCCCAAACCATAAACCCTAAACCTGAAACCACAAACCCTAAATCCTAAACCCTAAACCCTAAACCATAAACCCTAAACCCCAAACCATAAACGCTAAACACAAAACCCTAAACCATAAACCCTAAACCTTAAACCACAAAACCTAAAGCCTAAACCCTAAACCATAAATCCTCAACACGAACCATAAACAATAAACCCTATACCAAAACCATAAACCATGAATCCTAAAGCCTAAACCCTAAACTATAAATCATAAACCCTAAACCCTAAACCCTCAACCCCAAAACATAAATCCTAAACCCTAAACGCTATACCTTAAACCCTAAACCATAAACACTAAAGCCTAAACCCTAAACCATAAACCCTAAACCCCAAACCATAAATCATAAACCCTAAACCCTACACCCTAGAACCTAAACCCAACACCCTAGACCCTAAACATTAAACCATAAACCTTAAACCCTAAAGCCCAAACACAAAACCCTAAACACTAAACCATAAACCATAAACCATAAACCCTACACCTTAAACCTAACACATAAACCCCAAAGCCTAAACCCTAAACAATAACCCTCAACCCTAAACCATAAACCCTAAACTCTAAACCCTACACCATAAATCTCAAACTACAAACCCTAAAGCCTAAATCCTAAACCCTAAACACAAACCCTAAAGCCTAAAACGTAAACCATAAACCATAAACCCCAAACCATAAACACTAAACCCTACACCATACACCCTAAACTAGAAACCCTTAAGTCTAAAGCCTAACCCTAAATCCTAAATACTAAAACACTAAACCCTAAACCACAAACCCTAAAACCTAAACCCTAAACCCTAAATCATAAACCCTAAACCTACACCATAAACCCTCAACCCCTAACCATAAACTTAAACCCTAAACCCTACACCCTAAACCTTAAACCACAAATCCTAAAGCCTAAATCCTAAACCCCAAACACTAAAGCCTAAACCCTAAACCATAAACCCTAAACCTTAAACAATAAACCCTAAACCCTAAACTCTCAACCCCAAACCATAAACCATAAACCCGAAACTACAAACCCTAAATCCTAAATCCTAAACCCTAAACCCTAAATCCTAAACCCTAAACCCAAAACATAAACCCTAAACCCTAAACCCTACAACCTAAACCTTAAACCACAAACCCTAAAGCCTAAACCCTAAACCATAAACCCTCAACCCCGAACCATAAACAATAAACCCTACACCCTAAACCATAAACCATGAATCCTAAAGCCTAAACCCTAAACTATAAACCCTAAACCATCAACCCCAAACCATAAACACTAAACCTTAAACGCTACACCATAAACCATAAACCACAAACCCTAAAGCCCAAACCCTAAACCATAAACCCTCACCCACAAATCGTAAACCCTAAACCATAAACCCTAAACCACAAACCATAAACCATAAACCCTAAACCATATATCCTAGACCCTAAATCCTACACCATAGACCCTAAACCTTAAACCCTAAACCATAAACCCTAAACCCTAAAGCAAACACAAAACCCTAAACACTAAAGCATAAAGCCTAAACCATAAACCATAAACCCTAAACGATCACCCTCAAACCATACACCATAAACCCTAAACCATAAACCCTACACCCTAAACCCTAAACCATAAACCCTAAAGCCTAAATCCTAAACCATAAACCCTCAACCCCAAACCATAAACGCCAAACCCTAAACCCTACACCCTAAACCTTACACTACAAACCCTAAAGCCTAAAGCCTAAAGCCTAAACCACAAACCCTAAAGCCTAAATCGTAAACCATAAACCCTCAATCGTAAACCATAAACACTAAACCCTAAATCCTACACCCTAAACCAGAAACCCTTAAGCCTAAAGCATAAACCCTAAATCCTAAATACTAAAACACTAAACCCTAAACCACAAACCCTAAAGCATAAACCCAAAACCCTAAAGCATAAACTCTAAACCCTAAAGCATAAACCCTGAACACTACACCATAAAGCCTCAACCCCAAACCATAAAATTAAACCCTAAACCCTACACTCTAAACCTTAAACCACAAACCCCTAAAGCCTAAATCCTAAACCCCAAACACTAAAGCCTAAACGCTAAACTATAAACCATAAACAATAAACATGCCTAAACCCTAAACTATAAACCCTAAACCTTAAACCATAAACCCTCAACCCCAAACCATAAACCCCAAACCCGAAACCACAAACCCTAAATCCTAAACCCTAAACCATAAATCCTAAACCCCAAACCATAAACGCTAAACACTAAACCCTACACCTTTAACCTTAAACCACAAACCCTAAAGCCTAAAGCCTAAACCCTAAATCCTAAACACTAAACAATAAACACTAAACTCTAAACTATAAACCCTACATACTAAACCCTAAACCAGAAGCCCTAAAGCATAAACCCTAACCATAAACCATCAACCCCAAACCATAAACAATAAACCCTAAACCTTAAACCACAAACCCTAATGCCTAAACCCTAAACAATAAACCCTCAACCCCGAACCATAAACAACAAACCCTAAACCCTAAACCCTAAACCCCTAACCCAAAAACCCTAAACCCTAAACCCTAAAGCATAAACCCTAAACCATAAACCCCAAGCACTAAAACTACAAACACTAAAGCCTAAACCCTAAACCATAAACCATAAACCCTAAACCCTAAACCTTTAACCCTAAAGCCTAAACCCTAAAGCCTAAACCCTAAAGCCTTAACCCTAAACCACAAACCCTAAACTATAAACCTTCAACCCCAAACCATAAACCCTAAATCCTAAACCCTAAACTACAAACCCTAAAGCCTAAAGCCTAAAGCCTAAACCATAAACCCCCAACCCCACACCCTAAACCCTAAACCCTAAACCCTACTCTCTTAACCCTAAACCACAAATCCTAAAGCCTAAAGCCTAAACCCTATATCCTAAACCCTAAACATTAAACCCTAAAGCCTAAAGCATAAACCCTAAACCCTAAAGCTTAAACCCTAAACCCTAAACCATAAACCCTAAACCCCAAACTATAAACCCAAAATCCAAAACCCTACACCTTAACCTTAAACCACAAACCCTAAAGCCTAAATCCTGAACCTTACACCCTAAACCTTAAACCACAAACTCTAAAGCCTAAATCCTAAACCATAAACCCTCAACACCAAACCATAAACCCTACACCCTAACCCATAAACCACAAACCCTAAAGCTTATACCCTAAAGTATAATCCATGAACCCTAAACTATCAACCCTAAACCACAAACCATAAACCCTAAACCATAAACCTAAACCCTAAACCCTAAACCCTAAGCGTCAACTGCAAATGATAAACCCTAAACCTGCACCCTAAACCGTAAACCAAAAAGCCTAAAGCCTAAACCATAAACTATAAACCCTAAACCCTAAACATTAAACCTCAACCCTAAACCATAAACCATCAACCCCAAAACCTTACACCATAAACCCTAAACCACAAAGCCTAAAGCCTATACCTTAAACAATAAGCCCTCAACCCCAAAACCATAAACCATAAACCCTACACCCTACACCATAGACCATAAACCCCAAACCCTAAACCCTAAGCACTAAACCCTAAACCCTAAAGCCAAAACCCTAAACCCAAACCCTAAAACAGAGACCCTAAAGCCCAAACACTAAACCCTAAAAGCCTAAAGCCTAAAGTCTAAACACTAAACCCTAAACCCCAAACCCTAAAGCCAAAACCCTTAACCCTAAACCCTAAATCCTAAACCACATGCACGCCTAAACCCTAAACTATAAACCTTAAACTTTAAACCAAAAACCCTCAACCCCAAACCATAAACCTTAAACCCTACACCCTTAACCCTAATCCACAACCCCTAAAGCCTAAAGCCCAAACCCTAAACCCTAAATCCTAAATCATTAACACTAAATCCTAAACCATTAACCCTAGAGCATAAGCCATAAACCATAAACCATAAACCCCAACCCATAAACCCTAAACCACAAACCCTAAACCCTACATCCTAAACCCTAAACCACAAATCCTAAAGCCTAATTCCTAAACCATAAACCCTCAACCCCAAACCATAAACACTAAACACTAATCCCTAAACCCTAAACCTTAAACTACAAACCATAAAGCCTAAACCCTAAACCATAAACACTCAACCCCAAACCATAAACCTTAAACCCTAAATCCTAAACTATAAACCACAAAACCTAAAGCCTAAACCCTAAACTATAAACCCTAAACCCTAAACCATAAATCCTAAACACTAAACCATAAACTTGCAACCCCAAAACATAAACCCTAAACCCTACACCCTAAACAATAAACCACAAAACCTAAAGCATAAACCCTAAACTATAAATGATAAACCCAAAACCCTACACCCAAACCATAAACCCTAAACCATAAACCATAAACCACAAACCCTAAAGCCTAAACGCTAAACTATAAACCCTAAACCATAAATCCTAAATCCTCAACCCCAAACCATAAACCCTAAACCCTAAACGCTACACCCTAAACCCTAAACCACAAACCCTAAGGCCTAAACCCTAAACCATAAATCCTCAATCCCAAACCATAAACCCTCAACCCCAAACCAAAAACCATAAACCCTAAACCCTAAATTCTAAACCCTACACCAGAAACCCTAAAGCCCAAACACTAAACCCTAAAGCCTAAAGCCTAAAGCCTAAACCCCAAACCCTAAAGCCTAAATCCTAAACCATAAAAAGCCTAAACCCTAAACCACAAACACGCAAAAACCCTAAACTATAAACCCTAAACCATAAACCAAAAACCTTCAACCCCAATCCATAAACCCTAAATCCTAAACCCTAAACCACAAACCCTAAAGCCTAAACCCTCAACCCCAAACAATAAACCCTAAAGCCTACATCATTAACCCAAAACGACAAATCCCAAAGCCTAAAGCCTAAACCCTAAAACCTAAACCATAAACCCTCAACCCCAAACATAAACCCTAAACCCTACACCCTAAACCATAAACCGCAAAACCTAAAGCATAAACACTAAATTAAAACGCTAAACCCTAAACCATAAAACCTCAACCCAAACCATAATCCTAAACCATAAACCATAAACCACAAACCCTAAAGCCTAAACGCTAAACTATAAACCATAAACCATAAACCATAAACCCTAAACCTAAACCTAAACCCTAAACCCTAAACCCTAAACCCCAAACTATAAACCCTAAACACTAAACGCTAAACCCTAAAGCTTAAACACAAACCCTAAGGCCTAAACCAGAAACAAAAAACCCTAAACCCCAAACTATAAACCTAAAACATCAACACTCAATCCCAAACCATAAACCATAAACCCTAAACCCTACACCCTAGACCAAACCATAAACCCTAAATTTAAACCCTACACCAGAAACCCTAAAGCCCAAACACTAAACCCTAAACCATAAACCCTAAAGCCTAAATCTAAAACCCTAAATCCTAAAGCCTAAATCCTAAATCATAAAAAGCCTAAACCCTAAACCACAAACACGCATAAACCCTAAATTATAAACCCTAAACCATAAATCCTCAACCCTAATCCATAAACCCTAAATCCTAAACCCTAAACCCTAAACCACAAATCCTAAAGCCTAAACCCTCAACCCCAAACAATAAACCCTAAACCCTACACCATTAACCCTAACCCACAAATCCTAAAGCGTAAAGCCTAATTCCTAAAACCTAAACCATAAACCCTCAACCCCAAACAATAAAGCATAAACCCTAAACCCTAAATCCTAAACCATAAAAACTAAACCACAAACCCTAAACCCTAAATCTTAAACCATAAACCCTTACCCCAAACCATAAACCCTAAACCATAAACCCTACACCCTAAACTTGAAGCACAAACCCTAAAGCATAAACCCTAAACCATAAACCATCAACACCTAACCATAAACCCTAAATCCTAAACCATAAACCCTCAACGCCAAACCATAAACCATAAACCCTAAACCATAAATCCTCACTCCCAAACCATAAACTGTAAACCATAAACCCTCAACCCCAAACCATAAACCCTAAACCCTATACCCTAAACCGTATACCCTATAACATAAACCCTAAACCTTAAACCCTAAACATTAAACCCTAAACCCTAAACCCTAAACCAGAAACCGTAAAGCCAAAACACCAAACCTTAAACCCAAAAGCTTAAAGCCTAAAGCATAAAGCCTAAACCCTAAACCTTTAACCCTAAAGCCTAAACCCTTAACCCTAAAGCATAAACCCTAAACAACAAACACGCCTAAACCCTAAACTATAAACCATAAACCCTAAACCATAAACCTTCAAGCCCAAACCATAAACCATAAACCCTAAACCCTAATCCCTAAACCACAAACCCTAAAGCCTAAACCCTAAACCATAAACCCTCAACCTCACACCCTAAACCCTAAACCATAAACCCTACACCCTTAACCCTAAACCACAAATTCTAAAGCCTAAAGCCTAAACCCTATATCCTAAACCCTAAAGCCTAAAGCGTAAACGCTAAACCCTAAACCCTAAAGCTTAAACCCTAAACCCTAAACCATAAACCCTCAACCCCAAACCATAAACCCAAAATCCAAAACCCTACACCCTAAACCTTAAACCACAAATCCTAAAGCCTAAATCCTAAATCATAAACCCTCAACCCCAAAGCATAAAGCGTAAATGCTAAACCCTACACCCTAAACCTTAAACCACAAACCCTTAAGCCTAAATGCTAAACCATAAACCCTCAACCCCTAACCACAAACACTAAACCCTAAACCATAAACCCTCAACACCAAACTATAAACCATTAACCCTAAACCCTAAATGCTAAACCCTAAACCCTAAACCCTAAACCATAAACCCTCAACCACAAACCATAAACCGTCAATCATAAACCCTCAATCCCAAACCATAAACCATAAACCATAAACCCTATACCCTATACCTTATACCCTATACCATAAACCCTAAACCTTAAACCCTAAACACTAAACCCTAAACCCTAAACCCTAAACTCTAAACTAGAAACCGTAAAGCCCAAACACCAAACCTTAAACCCAAAAGCCTAAACCTTAAACCCTAAACCCTAAACCTTAAACCCTAAATCATAAACCATAAACCCTAAAGCTTAAACCCTAAACCACAAACATGCCTAAACCCTAAACCCTAAACTATAAACCATAAACCCTAAACCATAAACCCTCAACCCCAAACCCCAAACCATAAACACTAAACCCTAAACCCTAAACCATAAACCCTAAAGCCTAAACCCTAATGATGTGTGAAAAATGATCCAACACAAAACTCACTGGCAAGTGTACCGGGTCGCATCAAGTAATAATAACTCACATGAGTGAGGTCGATCCCACAGGGATTGAAGGATTGAGCAATTTTTGTTTAGTGGTTGATTTAGTCAAGCGAATCAAGTGTTGGTTGAGTGATGTGTGATTGCAGAAACTAAATTGCTTGAAATGTAAAGGGAGAGGGGTAGATTGCAGGAAATTAAAGAGCAAAGAAAGTAAATAAGCTGAATCTTAAAGGACAAGTAATGTAAATTGCAGAAACTTAGATTACAAGAAATGTAAATGGCTGAATCTTAAAGTGCAAGAAATGTAAATTGCTTGAATTATAAAAGGAGTTGGGAATTGGGATTGCAGGAATTAAACAAGAACAAGTGAATTGCAATTAAACAAAAGAGTAAAAAGTGAATTGAAATAAAGTAGATCTAAACAGAAAAGTAGAAATGCTTGAGAAATTAAAACAGAGAATGATTTGTGCTTAAATTGTAGCAAATTAAAAGTACTTGAAGATCTCAGGAGTGGAAGAGACTAGAAAACAAGTCTAGATCTCAAATCCTTCCTTGATTCAACAAGAGCAATTGCAAAAGAAATAAAGAAAAGTAAATTGCAGAATTAAAGAGAAGATGAAGCAGTAAAGAGAAATTCAAATTCAATTGTGCAGAAAAAGTAAACAAGAGATCTCAAGGTGAGATTGAGACAGAATTTCCCCAATTCTCAACACCCAAGACTCAAACAAAGTGTGTAGAAAGGAAAGCAAAAACAACCCAGGGGAGGAGAATTCAATTCTCCTTCCCAGGAACTTTCAAATTCTAAAAGCAACAACTCAAAAATGTAAAGATGAGCTCTCTACTGTAAGTATGAAAAATTCTAAAAAGGGAAGCTCCCGAAAAACTTAAATTCTAATCTATTTATACACTCTCATCTAATGATCTTCAAGCATTGAATTGGGCCCTTGGTCTTGATGGAATTGGGTTGATAATAGCCTCTGTTGATTGCTCTTGGTGTTGGGAAGAAGTCCACTTGTGAACCGGGCCATGAACCTGATGTGCGGAAAACGATCCGACACAAAACTCACCGGTAAGTGCACCGGGTCGCATCAAGTAATAAAACTCACGGGAGTGAGGTCGATCCCACAAGGATTGAAGGATTGAGCAACTTTAGTTTAGTGGTTGAATTAGTCAAGCAAACAAGTGTTGATTGTGTGAAATTGTGTTGACAGGAATTAAATTGCATAGAATGTAAAGGGGAGTGGGTGATTTGCATGAAATTAAAGGGAACAAAAAGAAAAAGAGCTGAATCTTAAAGAACAAGAAATTAAATGGCAGAAACTTAGAACGCAAGAAATGTAAATTGCAGAATCTTAAAGTGCAAGAAATGTAAATTGCTTGAATTATAAAGGGAATTGAGAAGTGGATTTACAGAAATTAAACAAAGAAAAGTAAAATTCAACAAACAGAAATGTAAAAGATGGATTCAATTAAACCGGATCTCAAATGAAAATGAAAATAAACTTGGTGTAGCAACGAAACAAGGAAATTGGAATTGAAAAACGTAGATCTCAGGACCCAAGAGACTAGATAACCAATTCTAGATCTCAATGCCTTCCTAGATCCAAATTGAGAATTTGATTGCAAGAAAAGTAAAGATCAAGCAGTAGAAGAAAGGAATGCAAATATAAATTTCTCAGAAGATGCAGTAAATGAAACAGAGAAATCTTAGGATGACATTGAAACAGAATTCCTTCAATTCTCTAACACCCAAGATCTAAAATCTCCAAAATGCTCAAAACCCAAAAGCTCTCCAAAAACTACTCAGCAAAACCAAAAAGGAAAAGCTCTACTGCAAGTGTTAAAAATTCAAAAAAGGAAGCTCCCTAAAACTTCAAATCCTAAGCTATTTATACACTTTCTTCAAATGATCATTAAGCCTTGAATTGGGCCTTTAGCCTTGATGGAATTGGGTTGATAGTAGCCTCCGTTGATTGCTCTTGGTGTTGGGAAGAAATCCATTAGTGAACCGGGCCATGAACCATTCACGTTTGAGTCAACGTTTGAGGCAAACGTTGACTCAAACGTCCCTTGTGTGACATTATGCAGCTCGGCCAAGTTGCTGTCTTCCACGTTTGAGCCAACGTTTGAGGTCAAACGTGAGCTCAAACGTGGTTCCCCCATGCTACTCCTTTGGCCAACGTTTGGGCCAACGTTTGAGTCAAATGTTGGCGCAAATGTGGCTCACTCAATGCATCAAACAGAGGTGCTCTTCTTTGCTTTTATGGCGCCAACGTTTGACCTCACGTTTGAGGCAAACGTTGGCGCAAACGTTGGTTTGCTCAGGAGTGATCTTTCTCTTCTCTTTGGCACCAACGTTTGACCTCACGTTTGAGGCAAACGTTGGCGCAAACGTTGCCTTCCCTTGCTCCTTCTTCAGCCAACGTTTGCCTCAACGTTTGAGGCAAACGTTGGCGCAAACATTGGCTCTTCTCCAGGGTGTTCTTCATCTGCTTCTCACGTTTGAGTTAACGTTTGAGGCAAACGTTAGCTCAAACGTGAATCCCTCTTTTCAAGCCCATTCTTGCAACCTTCTTCCAAGCTTTATTCCACCTATCATCAACCAACAATTGCATCAAAGCTATGCTATAATCATGAGTGTTATTCTTCTTCTTGTCATATAAGCAATTATGGCATAAAACTCATGAAAATGCATCAATTCATCCATGGTTGATTGAATCTAAGGAAACATGAAATTCCACCCAATTGGCTTACTTGTGGCCCAAGAAAGTGCATAAAACTAAATGAAAACAAAGGAAAAAGACTAGTGAAACTTGGCTAAGATGACTTGTCATCACAACACCAAACTTAAAACTTGCTTGTCCCTAAGCAAGAACAGAATTATTAAGAAGAAAGAATGAAAACAAAAGAGAATGCTCATGTTAGCAGAGTATTATTGGTAGCTTATGGGGTTTTATGCAGATATGTAACTACTCACTTCTTATTGACAAGTAGGCCTAGAAGTTCTCTCTAAGCATCAAGCAAAACACTGCTATGACCTCTCATTATTCCTTTGTCCTTGTTTACTGAATTCTTTTCTTTATAAGCTTTAGTTCAGTGTCATGTGTAACAAGCTCTTTTCTTTATTTATGCTTGACACATTATTCACTTTAGACACTTGGCTCACATCCCTTCTTAGAACATTAATGCCCAGCACCTCTTTGGGTTACTAAATGTCTTGTAGCTAGGTTGCTCTTGATAGTGGACCTTCAGTTGATAATCCCGGGTTAGTTAACCCAAGTTACCAAGTGTTAATGCACTCCAAAGAACTTAATAATCCAAGCAGATCCTAGTACAAAGACACCACAGGCATATATTCTAAAGTTCAAACTATTGGTGTCTAGCTTTGTTTCCTTTTATTTTTCTTTTGTTCTGTTGCCACTTTTGGCTTTTTCTCTTCTCTTTTGTTTTTCTTTTCACCCAAGGACTTTTATTTTGTTGAGATTCATAGACAGTGAACTACTTTCTTCTTAAAAAGAGAACAATCTATTCCTTTTATTCACTAATAGTGAGTTGCCACACAATCACACATACATACCACCACTTACTATTATTGACTTCTAGCTAACAATGAACCATCTTACTTCATACTTCAAACATTTCTTTTATTGAATTGAAAAGATGCAGGGGACAAAGCATGCATTAGTTAAGTGAAAGTAAACACACAAGCACACTTAGACTAGCATTCTTATTGACAATAATATTCAAGAAGCATAACTACTGAACTAACAGTTACTGCTAAGATGGGCATATTCAAACTTCAAATTTAGAAAATTGCATGCTGATGGAGTTAAGTGTCAATACAACCTTTTGGTGGCTTCTTCTTCTTACTCTCAACTGATGGTGTGAAGCCCTCCCGAGAAAGTGTTTGAATCCCTACAGAATTTAAGGGAAGTTGCTTGTTTCTCAATCCCTTAGATAACTAGTTAGTGTGCAGGACCTTCTTGTGGGCTTTTGAACTTACTTTGGTGTGTGTGAACACCAAACTTAGTCCCTTGCCACTACCTTTGATGCATCGAGTTGATCATATGTGAATTCCTAGTGTCTTAGCTAAAAATATTAAAACTACAAAGTAGAAACAAACAATGATTAAATGATTCATCTGATTGCTTGGAACTAGCAACCCTTTATGCAGAAGGTGAGAATGTGTTTTTAAACTAGATTTTTGGTGGAACACCAAACTTAAAATCCTTCATTCTCCTTTAAATTGTTTTGGTGTGCAACACCAAACTTAGCTCCATGCAATACATACTTAATTATTCAACATTTTTATTGAAAAAACTATGAGAAGAAAACTACCTCAGGTTGGGTTGCCTCCCAACAAGCGCTTCTTTATTGTCATTAGCTTGACATTGATCCCCTTAGGGTGGTTGATGACTGAAATGTCGCAGCTTATCCCCCCTCACTGTAAGCCTTCTTTGTGTGCCTTGATGCTTAATTTCAATGTGCTCGAGAGAGAGTACTTGGTTAACAGTGTAGTGATCCTCAGTTCCCAACTGTTGATATACTAATTGCACCTTGTCGCCTTTGGAGAATCCTTTAGTTGGGATTTTTTTATTCTTCCACCTTTGTGAGCCTTCTTCTTGTTTTCTTCCTTTTTCTTGTTAACCTTTCTTCCTTGACAGTAGCTTTAGTTGTGGCACTTTCCTTCTTGTTTATTTCCAAATTTCTTTTTGAGTACCTTCTTTTCCTTGCATATGTTCATTCTTCTGCTTTACTGAATTGTTGATTGCTTGCCTTGGGAAACAGTCATTGATTACTTGGCTTCTTTCTTCAGAATTTTGTTGTTCTGGAAACACTTTCAGAGTAATGCTTTCCTCATGCATCCTGAGAGTTAGTTCTCCTTGCTCTACATCTATGATGGCTCTGGCAGTAGCTAAAAATGGCCTTCCCAAGATAATCGAATTGTTTTCTTCTTCTTCTGTTTCCAAGATTACAAAATCCGCAGGATAAATGAACTTGTCAACCTTAACTAAAAGGTTTTCGATCACTCCTTTGGGATGTACTACTGACTGGTCCACCAATTCCAATGACATCTGTATTAGTTTCACCTTCTCTATGCCAAGGTTTTTCACTAAAGAGGATGGAATCAGATTTATGCTTGCTCCTAAATTGCACATCCCTTTGTTGATAAATAGACTTCCAATGGTGCAAGGTAGGAAGAAACTTCCTGGATCTTCCAACTTGGGAGGGAGTCCTTTTCTAATGAGTGCACTGCATTCTTCAGTGAGAAGTACAGTCTCCTTCTCCAGCCAGCTTCTTTTCTTGTTAATGAGTTCCTTCAAGAACTTGGCATATAAGGGCATTTGTTCAAGTGCTTCAGCTAAGGGAATATTGATTTCCAGCTTCTTGAAAGTTTCAAGGAACTTATGAAAGTGTTGGTCCTTAGTTTCTTTGCTGAACCTCTGGGGGTATGGCAGTGGAGGTGTAATACTTTTTCCCACTTGCTGCTGTCCCTGAACCACTTCTTTTAAACTATGTGGCTGGTTGTCTTTCTCTTTGAGCTTCTCTGGGGCATTTCTTCTTGTTGTCCTGTCTTCATTACTAGCTTCCCCTTTCTCTGATGGTTCTTTGTTGCTCTCCACTTGTTTTCTTATAGTGTCATTGTTGCTCATCAATGTTCTCCCACTTCTTAACTGTATTGCCTTGCACTCTTCCTTAGGATTTGGAATTGTGTCACTTGGTAGTGAGCTTGAAGGTCTCTCAATAGAAATCTGCTTGGAGATTTGCCCAATCTGCCTCTCTAGGCTTTTCATGGAGGCTTCATGGTTCTTGGTTGTCATTTCTTGGTGTTTCCACATTTTGTCTATCAAGGTTTCCAAGTTAGTGATTCTTTGAGATTCTGGTGATGCTTGTGGTGGGTTGTGAGATGTGGATGGTGGATGGTAGGCATTTTGGTTGGTGGGTTGGTTATTGGATTGATAATGGTTGGGGTTGGGGTAGTTGTTTGAGGTTTTTAGTAAGGATTTTGGTTAGTTTGCTGCTGGTTGTGGTTTTGGTTGTTCCTTGAAGTGTTTTGGTTTGAGTTCCTCTGCCATGGTTGTTGGTTCTGGTTGTGATTGTCTCCCCATCTGAGGTTTGGGTGGTTCTTCCAGGATGGATTGTAGTATCACCATAAACTTCATTCTGTCCAGAATTTTGGTTATACATGTACTGCACTTGCTCCTGTTGTTGCTCTTCTTGGCTTTCTTCATTCTGCACACATACAGTTGATGGGTGGCTTGTGTTCACAGCTGCTACTTGAAGGCTGTCAATCCTTTTTGCCATTTGTTCAAACTGTTGTTGAATTTGTTGTTGCATCACCTTATTTTCAGCCAAAATGGAGTCTACTCCTTCCAGTTCTAATATCCCCTTTCTCTGTGATGGTTGGCAGTTTCTTTGATGAGCAAATAAATATTGATTGTTGGCCACCATGTCCACAAATTCTGGGCTTCCTCAGCAGTTTTCATCAGTTGTAATGAACCTCCAGCAGAGTGATCTAATGCCTCTTGAGATTTCAATGTTAGGCCTTCATAGAAATTCTGCAGCACATCCCATTCATTGAACATCTCTGGAGGACACTTTCTGATTAAGGCTTTGTACCTCTCCCATGCTTCATACAAGGATTCGGCGTCTAATTGTGTGAAAGTCTGCACCTCAGTTTTCAGCCTGATGACCCTTTGGGTGGATAGAATTTGGCTAGAAATTTAGTCACCAAATCATCCCAACTAGTGATACTTCCTTGGGGAAAAGTTTCAAGCCATTGTGCGGCCTTGTCCCTTAATGAGAACGGGAACAGCAGAAGCTTGTAAGTTTCAGGATTCACGCCATTGGATTTGACAGTGTCACAAATCCTTAAGAAGGTAGATAGATGCTGGTTGGGATCTTCCAATGGGCTGCCTCCATAGGAACAATTGTTCTGGACAAGTGTAATGAGTTGTAGTTTTAGCTCGAAGTTGTTTGCATTAACATTGGGAGTTAAGATGCTGCTTCCACAGTGTCTGGGATTTGCAAAAGTGTAGGAGGCCAACACTCTCCTCTGTGGTGGATTGGGATTAGATGGATCTCCTTCCATCTCGTGATATTCTTCCTCAGATTCTTCCTCTCCAACAATACCTTTCCCTCTCTCAGCTCTTCTTAATCTCCTGAGAGTTCTCTGGTCAGCTTCGGATAAGATAGGAGTAGCTCTCCCTATACCTGACATACAAACAAAATAAGAAACACACAACCAGTGATACTTCAATCTATTGCAAGAATGAAGTTTTAGTTAGCTTAAGCAAAAACTCAAACAGTTAGTAGATTAGTCAAAATTAAAGAAAAAGTGCTTGATCTAAACTACCACCTCACTTAATCATTGTCAATCTATTTCAATCCCCGGCAACGGCGCCAAAAACTTGATGTGCGGAAAACGATCCGACACAAAACTCACCCGCAAGTGCACCGGGTCGCATCAAGTAATAAAACTCACGGGAGTGAGGTCGATCCCACAAGGATTGAAGGATTGAGCAACTTTAGTTTAGTGGTTGAATTAGTCAAGCAAACAAGTGTTGATTGTGTGAAATTGTGTTGACAGGAATTAAATTGCATAGAATGTAAAGGGGAGTGGGTGACTTGCATGAAATTAAAGGGAACAAAAAGAAAAAGAGCTGAATCTTAAAGAACAAGAAATTAAATGGCAGAAACTTAGAACGCAAGAAATGTAAATTGCAGAATCTTAAAGTGCAAGAAATGTAAATTGCTTGAATTATAAAGGGAATTGGGAAGTGGATTTGCAGAAATTAAACAAAGAAAAGTAAAATTCAACAAACAGAAATGTAAAAGATGGATTCAATTAAACCGGATCTCAAATGAAAATGTAAATAAACTTGGTGTAGCAATGAAACAAGGAAATTGGAATTGAAAAACGTAGATCTCAGGACCCAAGAGACTAGATAACCAAGTCTAGATCTCAATGCCTTCCTAGATCCAAATTGAGAATTCGATGCAAGAAAAGTAAAGATCAAGCAGTAGAAGAAAGGAATGCAAATATAAATTTCTCAGAAGATGCAGTAAATGAAACAGAGAAATCTTAGGATGAGATTGAAACAGAATTCCTTCAATTCTCTAACACCCAAGATCTAAAATCTCCAAAATGCTCAAAACCCAAAAGCTCTCCAAAAACTACTCAGCAAAACCAAAAAGGAGAAGCTCTACTGCAAGTGTTAAAAATTCTAAAAAGGAAGCTCCCTAAAACTTCAAATCCTAAGCTATTTATACACTTTATTCAAATGATCATTAAGCCTTGAATTGGGCCTTTAGCCTTGATGGAATTGGGTTGATAGTAGCCTCCGTTGATTGCTCTTGTTGTTGGGAAGAAAATCCATTAGTGAACCGGGCCATGAACCATTCACGTTTGAGTCAACGTTTGAGGCAAACATTGACTCAAACGTCCCTTGTGTGACATTATGCAGCTCGGCCAAGTTGTTGTCTTCCATGTTTGAGCCAACGTTTGAGGTCAAACGTGAGCTCAAACGTGGTTCTCCCATGCTACTCCTTTGGCCAACGTTTGGGCCAACGTTTGAGGCAAACATTGGCGCAAACATGGCTCACTCAATGCATCAAACAGAGGTGCTCTTCTTTGCTTTTATGGCGCCAACGTTTGACCTCACGTTTGAGGCAAACGTTGGCGCAAACATTGGTTTGCTCAGGAGTGATCTTTCTCTTCTCTTTGGTGCCAACGTTTGACCTCACGTTTGAGGCAAACGTTGGCGCAAACGTTGCCTTCCCTTGCTCCTTCTTCAGCCAACGTTTGCCTCAACGTTTGAGGCAAACGTTGGCACAAACGTTGGCTCTTCTCCAGGGTGTTCTTCATCTGCTTCTCACGTTTGAGTTAATGTTTGAGGCAAACGTTAGCTCAAACGTGAATCCCTCTTTTCAAGCCCATTCTTGCAACCTTCTTCCAAGTTTTATTCCACCTATCATCAACCAACAATTGCATCAAAGCTATGCTATAATCATGAGTGTTATTCTTCTTCTTGTCATATAAGCAATTATGGCATAAAACTCATGAAAATGCATCAATTCATCCATAGTTGATTGAATCTAAGGAAACATGAAATTCCACCTAATTGGCTTACTTGTGGCCCAAGAAAGTGCATAAAACTAAATGAAAACAAAGGAAAAAGACTAGTGAAACTAGGCTAGATGACTTGTCATCAGAACCATTCACGTTTGAGTCAACGTTTGAGGCAAACGTTGACTCAAACGTCTTCGTGTGTGACATTATGCAGCTCGGCCAAGTTGCTGCCATCCACGTTTGGCTCAACGTTTGAGGTCAAACGTGAGCTCAAACGTGGCTCCTCCCATGCATTTCTTTTGGCCAACGTTTGGCCCAACGTTTAAGGCAAATGTTGGTGCAACATTGGCTTCTCCAAGGCATTAAACAGAGTGCTCTTCCTTGCTAAAATGGCGCCAATGTTTGACCTCAAGTTTGAGGCAAACGTTGGCGCAAACGTTGCCAAGCTCCAGGGGTGCATTGCTTGTTCTTGTGGCGCCAATTTTGACCTCAAGTTGAGGCAAACGTTGCCAAACTGGTGTGCCTCCAGGGTGAAAATGCAATCTTCCTCACGTTTGAGTTCAAGTTTGAGGCAAACTTTAACTCAAACGTGAGTCTTTTTTTCTTGCCCTTTGCTGTCCCCTTTTCTTCAACCTTCTTTCAAGCTTTATTCCACCTATCATCAATCAACAATTGCATTAAAGCTATGCTATAATCATGAGAGTTATTCTTTTTCTTGTCATCTAAGCAATTATGGCACAAAACTCATGAAAATGCATCAATTCATCCATGATTGATTGAATCTAAGAAACATGAAATTTCACCCAATTGACTTACTTGTGGCCCAAGAAAGTGCATAAAACCTATTGAAAATCAAAGAAAAAGACTAGTAAAACTAGGATAGGATGACTTGTCATCACAACACCAAACTTAAAGCTTGCTTGTCCCCAAGCAAGAAAAGAATTATGCTCAAAGGTTCTTTCAATTAGAATGGATTTGAAGATTACATGTACTATCCTATGAGTGAAGTGATTAAGTGACAGTGGGGTGAACTCAAATTATATGCTCATGCAAGGGCTTCAGTGCTTACTAGTCCCTACATCTTGGGAGTCTTAGGTCTTAGAACTTTCATCCAAATAATATCATGGAGATCTCTCTATAGGTAATCACCTTGAAGCAACTTATAGTTTTTGTGCTTTGGCCATGACTCTAAGTGTCATGTCTCAAAGCGGCTCTTTAGATAAGCTTTCAATCAATACTCCTAAACCAGTTGGTTTTTAAGGTATTAGGTGTTGAAGCACCCCTTAGGATTTACTTGCTCAAGCCTCTCTCTTTGACACAGTTCGACCACAAGCATTTACTAGGATAATAACTCTTTGAGTTCTTGTTTCTTTCTTCTTTTCTGCCTAGTAATTGATGCTTAGAGCCTTGGCCATGTTCTCTTTGTTTTTATATCTTCTTTATTTCTTTTGTTTGCTGCTTCTTGGATCAATAAATGTTCGAAAATCTCCACAATACTTCTTTGAACTCTATGTTCTGCCTATGAGCTCCCATGCAAGTTTCATAAGCATGCAACCTCAATGCATAATCACACAACCAGAACCACCACTTCTCCTAATCTTTTGCTTGCCTCAAAATTGTTTAATTCCTCAATCCTTCTTTTCAAAGAACTATCATGTGGTGCCTCTTTTTTTTTTTGAAATCTTGAGTGCACGCAAGTTTGAAAAGTGTAGTGTTGTGAATAATCAAGCAATCTTAATTATTGAATTGCAGAAAAAACTATACTATGCAGACAAGCAGGGTATTTATCACTTTCAATCATAGCAGTATCTGATATAATAATTACTGAACAATACACCTTTTGAATTTACTGTGTCCTCTCTCATCATCATATTGCTGGTCTACATTCCTCTTTCATCTTTGATTGATATGCTTAATCTTTCCAAAAGTTTGTATGGTGCTCTGTAGTGATATTGAAAGTTTCTTGTTCCCAAGCACTTAAAAGAAATGGTTACATGCATGATTATTTGTGGGCCTTTGAACTTACTTTGGTGTAGGAACACCAAAACATTAGTACCCTTGCCAATGGTTCTGATGCATCAGATTAACCATGGTGTTGAAAAATCTTTTTCTTTTTTCAAAAGCAATAAAACTGAAAACTTAGGAAACAGCAGATAGTTAACCAGTTTATCTAAATGCTTGAAGCTAGCATTATGCAGAAAGTGAGAATGTGTTTTATGATGGGATTTTGGAGGAACACAACAAACTTAGAATCCTTCATTCTCCCTTATATTATTTTGGTGTGTAACACCAAACTTAGCTTCTTGCAATATAGATGAAGTTAATTAACCTTTTTATTAAAATAGCTATGAAAAGAGAACTACCTCAGATTGGGTTGCCTCCAACAAGTGCTTCTTTATTGTCATTAGCATGACATCCTCCATTCTGTTGATCATGGAGTTGAAAATCCTGTTGCCTTTGGTCTTTCCTCTCACTATAGGCTTCCTTTCCTCTGTCTCTTCTTGTGGAATTTTTCTTGATGCTTTTCTTGGATGATTGATTCCTTTCCCGTAGCCTTCTCACTTCCTCCATGACTACTTTCCTTTTTTCAACCTAACATCTTTTTCGCTATTCTTTGGGTCGTCTTTAGTGGCCCTGAGAGACATATTTACCATCCGCTCGCTTGTTTCTGCAAGGTGCTTAGCCAGTTGTTCCATTTGCCTCTCAATTTTTCTGAGTGAGGCTTCTTGGTTTCTGCTTATCATTTCTTGATTTTTCCTTGCTTCTTCTGCTCTATTATTGCCATCTCTTGAGCTTTCACGAATCTCTCCATCATCATTTCTAGAACACAGATTCTTTGAAGGTTTAAAGTTGGTCGTGGTTGTGTCAAATGTGATGGTGATGAGAGTCATTTTGGGCGAGTTATGAGGTAGGATGGGGTTGGAAGTGTGTGCATTGGGGTGGTGTGTGATGTTGTTGTTGTGAGGGTGGTTTTTATGCTGGTTTTTTGAAGTTGGGGTTGTTGCAGTTGAAGTCCCT
>NC_092054.1:69424378-69480184 GCF_003086295.3 Arachis hypogaea | reverse complement strand
GATTTCTAGGTTTTAGGGTTTTCTAGGGTTTTTTGGATTTTTAGGGTTTTTCTAGGAGTTTTCAGGGTTTTCTTGGTGTTCTGGGTTTTTAGGGGTTTCTAGGGTTGTCAGGATTTACTAGAATTGTTTTCTAGGGTTTTTTAGTATTTTTTAGGATTTCTAGAATTTTTTTTTTAGCGTTTTTAAGTTTTTAGGGTTTCTTAGGTTTTTTTAGATTTTTTAGGGTTTTTTAAGGTTTTCAGGATTTTCTAGGGTGTTCTAGGATTAGATGGGTTTTCTAGGGTTTTTTAGGATTCTTTAGGATTTTTTAGGAGTTTTTTTGGATTTTCTAGAGTGTTTTAGGATTTTCTAGGGTTTTTTGTTTTTGGGTTTTCTATGGTTTTTAGGGTTTTCTAGGATTTTTTAGGGATTTCTAGGGTTTTAGGGTTTTCTAGGGGTTTCAGTGTTTTTAGGGCTTTTTACGGTTTTCTAGGGTTATTACGGTTTTTAGGATTTACTGGATTGTTTTTAGGTTTTCTAGAGTTTTTAGGTTTTCTAGATTTTAGATTTCTAGGTTTTTTTTTAGGTTTTTTTAGGGTTTACTAGGGTTTCTAGGATTTTGCAGAGTTTTTTTAAATTTTTCTAGGATTTTTATGATTTTCTTATGTTTTTTAGGATTTTCTAGGTTTTCTAAGGTTTTAGTGCTTTCTAGGATTTTCTGAGATTATTAGGGTTTTTTAGGGTCTTCTAGGGTATTTTAGGGTTGTTTAGGATTTCCTAAGATTTTTTTTGGGTTTTCTTGATTTGTTTAAAGCTTTCTCGTATTTTTTAGGGTTTTTACGGATGGCTAGTGTTTTCTCGGGTTTTTAGGGCTTTTTGGGATTTTGTAGGATTTTTTTTGGATTTTCTAGCGTTTTTCAAGGTTTTTTAGGGTTCTTAGTGTTTTTAGGGCTTTTTAGGATTTTCTAGGGTCTTTTGGGGTTTCTAGGGTTTTCTTGCATTCTTTAAGGTTTTCTAGGGTTTTTATGGTTTTCTAAGGTTTTTTTATGGTTTCTAGGATTATTAGGGATTTTTTGGATTTACCATTTGGTTTTCTAGAATTTTTTGAGTTTTCTAGGGTTTACTAGGGTTGCTAGGATTTTCTAGGGTTTTTTAGGGTTTTCTAGGATTTTTCAGGGTTTTCTAGGATTTATAGAATTTTTTAGGACTTTCTAGGATTTTTTTGGATTTTCTTGAGTTTTTTTAGAGTTCTCTAGGTTTTTTTTGGGTTTTTAGGATTTTCTATGTATTTTTTGGATTTTTAGGGATTTTAGGATTTTTAGGATTTTCTAGTTTTTTTAAAGTTTTCTAGGGTTTTTATGGTTTTCTAGGATTTTTATGGTTTTTTAGGTTTTCTATGGTTTTTCGGGTTTTCTACGGTTTTTAGGGATTTTAAGGTTTTCTAGATTTTTTTAGGGTTTTTAGGTTTTTTTTTTATGGTTATTAGGGTTTTTGGATTTACTTTGATTGTTTTTGGGGTTTTCTAGACTTTTTTGAGTTTTCTAGGATTTTTTTAGAGTTTTTTATGATTTACTAGGATTTAGACATTTCTAGGATTTTTCAGGGGTTTTTAGGAGTTTCTAGGGTTTTCTTGAGTTCTTTAAAGTTATCTAGGGTTCTTATGTTTTTCTAAGGTTTTTTATGGTTTTTCTAGGGTTTTTATGATTTTTTTGGATTTACTCTAATTTAAGGTTTTCAATGGTTTTTAGGGGTTTCTAGGGTTCTACGATTTTAGGGGTTTTTAGAGTTTTCTAGGATTTTTAGGATTTTCTAGGGTTTTCTATAATTTTTTAAAAGTTTTCTAGCTTTTTTATGTGGTTTTCTAGGAAAAAATTATAAAAAACCCTAAAAAATCCTAGAATGACCATAAAAAACTCTGAAAAATCATAAAAACTCTAAAAAACATTAAAAAACTCTAGAAAATCCTAGAGAATCCTAAAAAATCTAAAAAAATCCTAGAAAATCCAAAAAAATACTAAAAAGTTAAAAACCTCAAAAAAACACTAGAAACCCTAAAAAATTCTAACAGTCCTAGAAAACTCTAAAAAACTCTAGAAAACCCTAAAAAATCCTAGAAAACTCTAGATATCCAAAAAAAACCTACAAAACCATAAAAAAACCTAGAAAATCTTAGAAATCTTTAAAACCCTAGATATCCAAAAAAAACCCGAAAATCCCTAAAAACTCTAGAAAACTCTAAAAAACCCAAAAAATCTTATAAAATCATAGAAAACCCTGAAAACCTAGAAAATCCTAAAAAACCTAGAAAATCCTAAAAACCTAGAAAACATTAAAAACCCTAAAAAAATTCTTAGAAAACTCTAAAAATCCAAAAATTCCTAGTAAATTCTAAAAAACCCTAAAAACCCTAGAAAACCATGAAAAATCCTAAAAAAACGATAAAATCCCTAGAAAACTTAAAGAACTTTAGAAAATCCTAGAAAACCCTAAAAACCCTAAAAAAACCTAGAAACTCTTAGAAGCCCTAGAAAAATAAAAAAAAATCCTAGAAAATTCTAAATACTCCTAAAAACCATAAAAAACCCTAAAAACCCTAGAAAACCCTAAAAACCCTAAAAATCCTAGAAAACTCAAAAACCTCTAGAAAATCTAAAAAAAATCCTAATAAATCCTAAAAAACCCTAAAAACCCTAGATAACCATAAAAAACCCTAGAAAACCCTAAAAACTATAAAATAATCCTAGAAATCCGATAAAATTCTATTATATCCTAAACAACCCTAAAAATCCTAGAAAACCATAAAACTGTAGAAAACTCTAAAAACGCTAGAAAACTCTAAAATACCCTAAAATACTTAGAAAATCCTAAAAATCTTGAAAAACTTGAGAAAATTCTAAAAAACTCTAGAAAACCCAAAAAATACTAGAAAATCCTAAAAAGCCCTTAAAACCCTAGAAAAGCTAAAAAATCCTCGTAAATCCTAAAAAAATCCTAGAAAACCCTAGAAAACCATAAAAACCCTTGAAAACCATAAAAATCCTAAAAAAACCCTTGAAAACTCTAAAAGACTCTAGAAAACCCAAAAAATCTAGTATATCCTAAAAAACCTAAAAATCCTACAAAACCCTAAAAACCCTACAAAACCATAAAAAAACCCTAAAAAACATTAAAGAACTCTAGAAAACCCTAGAAAACTCTAAACCCCTAGGAAATCTTGAAAAACCCTAGAAAACCCTAAAACCCTAAAAAACATGAAAAATCCTCGAAAACTCTAAAAACCCAAAAAAATCCTAGAAAATCATAAATCCCTGAAAACACTAGAAAAACCTAAAAAATTCTAGAAAACCTAGAAAACTGAAAAACCTAAAAATAGAAAACCAAAACAAACCCTAGAAAATCCTAGAAATCCTAAAACTAGAAAACCTAAAAATCTTAAAAAAAAAAACTAAAATCCTAAAAACCTAGAAAACTCTAAAAACCAAAAAATCCTATAAAATTAAGAAAATCCTAAAAACCTAGAAAATCTAAAAAACTAGAAAACCTAAAAACCTAGAAAATCTTAAAATCCTAGAAAAATCTAAAAACCAAAAAATCCTAGTAAATGCTAAAAATCCTGAAAACCCTAGCAAACCATGAAAACCTAAAAAAACCCTAAAACCATAGAAAACTTAAAGAACTTTAGAAAATCATAGAAAACCCTAAAAACTCTAAAAAAACCTAGAAACTCTTAAACGCCCTAGAAAAATAAAAAATCCTAGAAAATCCTAAATACACCTAAAAACGATAGAAAACCTAAAAAACCCTAGAAAACCCTAAAAACCCTGAAAAATCCTAGAAAACTCTAAAAACTCTAGAAAACCCAAAAAAAACTAGAAAATCATAAAATCCCTAAAAACACTAGAAAAACCTAAAAAATCCTAGAAAATCCTAGAAAAACATAAAAAATCCTAAAAACCCTAAAAACCATAAACAAACCCTAGAAAATCCTAGAAATCCTTAAACCCTAGAAAACTCTAAAAACCCTAGAAATCCCAAAAAAACCCTAAAATCCCTAAAAACCCTAGAAAACTCTAAAAAAATCCAAAAAATCCTATAAAATCATAGAAAACCCTAAAAACACCCTAGAAAATCCTAAAAAACCTAAAAACCCTAAAAACCTAGAAAACCTTAAAAACCTAAAAATCCTAGAAAACTCTAAAAATCCAAAAAAATCCTAGAAAACCATGAAAAACCCTAAAAAACCCTAAAAACCCTAGAAAACTTAAAGAACTTTAAAAAATCATAGAAAACCCTAAAAACCCTAAAAAAACCTAGAAAACTCTTAAACGCCCTAGAAAAATAAAAAAAATCCTAGAGAATCCTAAATACTCCTAAAAACCATAGAAAACCCTAAAAACCCTAAAAATCCTAGAAAACTCAAAAACCTCTAGAAAATCTAAAAAATCCTGGTAAATCCTAAAAAATCCTAAAATCCTAGATAACTATAAAAAACCCTAGAAATCCCTAAAAACCATAAAATAACCCTAGAAAATCCGAAAAAATTCTATTATATCTTAAAAAACCCTAAAAATCCTAGAAAACCATAAAACCGTAGAAAACATTAAAAAAGTCTAGAAAGCCCTAGAAAACTCTAAAAATCCTAGAAAGACCCTAAAATCCTTAGAAAACCCTAAAAAATCTTGAAAAACTCTAGAAAATTCTAAAAAACTCTAGAAAACCCAAAAAAATACTAGAAAATCCTAAAAAGCCCTTAAAACCCTAGAAAGCTAAAAAATTCTAGAAAGCCTAGAAAACCAAAAAAAACCCTAGAAAACGATAAAAACCATAGAAAACTTTAAAAAACTAGAAAATCCTTGAAAATCCTAAAACCCTAAAAAAGCAGAAAAACCCGAGAAAACTCTAATAAACTCGAAAAAACCACTAAAAAACCATAGAGTTTTCTAGCGTTTTTAGGGTTTCTAGGGGTTTTCAGGATTCTTTAGTATTTTCTAGCATTTTTTTGGATTTTCTAGAGTGTTTTAGAGTTTTCTTGGGTTTCTTGGATTTTCTAGGGTTTTCTAAGGTGTTTAGGGTTTTCTAGGGTTTTTTGGATTTTTAGGGTTTTTCTAGGAGTTTTCAGGGTTTTCTTGGGTGTTCTAGGGGTTTTTAGGGGTTTCTAGGGTTGTCAGGATTTACTAGAATTGTTTTCTAGGGTTTTTTAGTATTTTTTAGGATTTCGTAGAATTTTTTGGGTTTTTAGCGTTTTCTAAGGTTTTTAGGGTTTCTTAGGTTTTTTTAGGATTTTTTAGGGTTTTTTAAGGTTTTCAGGATTTTCTAGGGTGTTCTAGGATTAGATGGGTTTTCTAGGGTTTTTTAGGATTCTTTAGGATTTTTTAGGAGTTTTTTTGGATTTTCTAGAGTGTTTTAGGATTTTCTAGGGTTTTTTGTTTTTGGGTTTTCTATGGTTTTTAGGGTTTTCTAGGATTTTTTAGGGATTTCTAGGGTTTTTAGGGTTTTCTAGGGGTTTCAGTGTTTTTAGGGCTTTTTACGGTTTTCTAGGGTTATTACGGTTTTTAGGATTTACTAGGATTGTTTTTAGGTTTTCTAGAGTTTTTAGTGTTTTCTAGAGTTTTTAGGATTTACTAGGAATTTTAGACTTTTCTAGGTTTTTTTAGGGTTTACTAGGGTTTCTAGGATTTTGCAGAGTTTTTTTAAATTTTTCTAGGATTTTTATGATTTTCTTATGTTTTTTAGGATTTTCTAGGTTTTCTAAGGTTTTAGTGCTTTCTAGGATTTTCTGAGATTATTAGGGTTTTTTAGGGTCTTCTAGGGTATTTTAGGGTTGTTTAGGATTTCCTAAGATTTTTTTTGGGTTTTCTTGATTTGTTTAAAGCTTTCTCGTATTTTTTAGGGTTTTTACGGATGGCTAGTGTTTTCTCGGGTTTTTAGGGCTTTTTGGGATTTTGTAGGATTTTTTTTGGATTTTCTAGCGTTTTTCAAGGTTTTTTAGGGTTCTTAGTGTTTTTAGGGCTTTTTAGGATTTTCTAGGGTCTTTTGGGGTTTCTAGGGTTTTCTTGCATTCTTTAAGGTTTTCTAGGGTTTTTATGGTTTTCTAAGGTTTTTTTATGGTTTCTAGGATTATTAGGGATTTTTTGGATTTACCATTTGGTTTTCTAGAATTTTTTGAGTTTTCTAGGGTTTACTAGGGTTGCTAGGATTTTCTAGGGTTTTTTAGGGTTTTCTAGGATTTTTCAGGGTTTTCTAGGATTTATAGAATTTTTTAGGACTTTCTAGGATTTTTTTGGATTTTCTTGAGTTTTTTTAGAGTTCTCTAGGTTTTTTTTGGGTTTTTAGGATTTTCTATGTATTTTTTGGATTTTTAGGGATTTTAGGATTTTTAGGATTTTCTAGTTTTTTTAAAGTTTTCTAGGGTTTTTATGGTTTTCTAGGATTTTTTATGGTTTTTTAGGTTTTCTATGGTTTTTCGGGTTTTCTACGGTTTTTAGGGATTTTAAGGTTTTCTAGATTTTTTTAGGGTTTTCTAGGGTTTTTAGGATTTTTTTATGGTTATTAGGGTTTTTCGGATTTACTTTGATTGTTTTTGGGGTTTTCTAGACTTTTTTGAGTTTTCTAGGATTTTTTTAGAGTTTTTTATGATTTACTAGGATTTAGACATTTCTAGGATTTTTCAGGGGTTTTTAGGAGTTTCTAGGGTTTTCTTGAGTTCTTTAAAGTTATCTAGGGTTCTTATGTTTTTCTAAGGTTTTTTATGGTTTTTCTAGGGTTTTTATGATTTTTTTGGATTTACTCTAATTTAAGGTTTTCAATGGTTTTTAGGGGTTTCTAGGGTTCTATGTTTTAGGTTTCTACGATTTTAGGGGTTTTTAGAGTTTTCTAGGATTTTTAGGATTTTCTAGGGTTTTTTAAAAAAGTTTTCTAGCTTTTTTATGTGGTTTTCTAGGAAAAAATTATAAAAAACCCTAAAAAATCCTAGAATGACCATAAAAAACTCTGAAAAATCATAAAAACTCTAAAAAACATTAAAAAACTCTAGAAAATCCTAGAGAATCCTAAAAAATCTAAAAAAATCCTAGAAAATCCAAAAAAATACTAAAAAGTTAAAAACCTCAAAAAAACACTAGAAACCCCTAAAAAATTCTAACAGTCCTAGAAAACTCTAAAAAACTCTAGAAAACCCTAAAAAATCCTAGAAAACTCTAGATATCCAAAAAAAACCTACAAAACCATAAAAAAAACCTAGAAAATCTTAGAAATCTTTAAAACCCTAGATATCCAAAAAAAACCCGAAAATCCCTAAAAACTCTAGAAAACTCTAAAAAACCCAAAAAATCTTATAAAATCATAGAAAACCCTGAAAACCCTAGAAAATCCTAAAAAACCTAGAAAATCCTAAAAACCTAGAAAACATTAAAAACCCTAAAAAAATTCTTAGAAAACTCTAAAAATCCAAAAATTCCTAGTAAATTCTAAAAAACCCTAAAAACCCTAGAAAACCATGAAAAATCCTAAAAAAAACGATAAAATCCCTAGAAAACTTAAAGAACTTTAGAAAATCCTAGAAAACCCTAAAAACCCTAAAAAAACCTAGAAACTCTTAAAGCCCTAGAAAAATAAAAAAAAATCCTAGAAAATTCTAAATACTCCTAAAAACCATAAAAAACCCTAAAAACCCTAGAAAACCCTAAAAACCCTAAAAATCCTAGAAAACTCAAAAACCTCTAGAAAATCTAAAAAAATCCTAATAAATCCTAAAAAACCCTAAAAACCCTAGATAACCATAAAAAACCCTAGAAAACCCTAAAAACTATAAAATAATCCTAGAAATCCGATAAAATTCTATTATATCCTAAACAACCCTAAAAATCCTAGAAAACCATAAAACTGTAGAAAACTCTAAAAACGCTAGAAAACTCTAAAATACCCTAAAATACTTAGAAAATCCTAAAAATCTTGAAAAACTTGAGAAAATTCTAAAAAACTCTAGAAAACCCAAAAAATACTAGAAAATCCTAAAAAGCCCTTAAAACCCTAGAAAAGCTAAAAAATCCTCGTAAATCCTAAAAAAATCCTAGAAAACCCTAGAAAACCATAAAAACCCTTGAAAACCATAAAAATCCTAAAAAAACCCTTGAAAACTCTAAAAGACTCTAGAAAACCCAAAAAAATCTAGTATATCCTAAAAAACCTAAAAATCCTACAAAACCCTAAAAACCCTACAAAACCATAAAAAAACCCTAAAAAACATTAAAGAACTCTAGAAAACCCTAGAAAACTCTAAACCCCTAGGAAATCTTGAAAAACCCTAGAAAACCCTAAAACCCTAAAAAACCATGAAAAATCCTCGAAAACTCTAAAAACCCAAAAAAATCCTAGAAAATCATAAATCCCTGAAAACACTAGAAAAACCTAAAAAATTCTAGAAAACCCTAGAAAACCCTGAAAAAACCCTAAAAACCCTAGAAAAAACCCTAAAAACCATAGAAAACTTAAAGAACTTTAGAAAATCATAGAAAACCCTAAAAACTCTAAAAAAACCTAGAAACTCTTAAACGCCCTAGAAAAATAAAAAAATCCTAGAAAATCCTAAATACACCTAAAAAACGATAGAAAACCCTAAAAAACCCTAGAAAATCCTAAAAACCCTGAAAAATCCTAGAAAACTCTAAAAAACTCTAGAAAACCCAAAAAAAAACTAGAAAATCATAAAATCCCTAAAAACACTAGAAAAACCTAAAAAATCCTAGAAAATCCTAGAAAAACATAAAAAATCCTAAAAACCCTAAAAAACCATAAACAAACCCTAGAAAATCCTAGAAATCCTTAAACCCTAGAAAACTCTAAAAACCCTAGAAATCCCAAAAAAACCCTAAAATCCCTAAAAACCCTAGAAAACTCTAAAAAAATCCAAAAAATCCTATAAAATCATAGAAAACCCTAAAAACACCCTAGAAAATCCTAAAAAACCTAGAAAACCCTAAAAACTAGAAAACCTTAAAAACCCTAAAAATCCTAGAAAACTCTAAAAATCCAAAAAAATCCTAGTAAATTCTAAAAACCCTAAAAATCCTAGAAAACCATGAAAAACCCTAAAAAACCCTAAAAACCCTAGAAAACTTAAAGAACTTTAAAAAATCATAGAAAACCCTAAAAACCCTAAAAAAACCTAGAAAACTCTTAAACGCCCTAGAAAAATAAAAAAAATCCTAGAGAATCCTAAATACTCCTAAAAACCATAGAAAACCCTAGAAAACCCTAAAAATCCTAGAAAACTCAAAAACCTCTAGAAAATCTAAAAAAATCCTGGTAAATCCTAAAAAATCCTAAAAATCCTAGATAACTATAAAAAACCCTAGAAATCCCTAAAAACCATAAAATAACCCTAGAAAATCCGAAAAAATTCTATTATATCTTAAAAAACCCTAAAAATCCTAGAAAACCATAAAACCGTAGAAAACATTAAAAAAGTCTAGAAAGCCCTAGAAAACTCTAAAAATCCTAGAAAGACCCTAAAATCCTTAGAAAACCCTAAAAAATCTTGAAAAACTCTAGAAAATTCTAAAAACTCTAGAAAACCCAAAAAAATACTAGAAAATCCTAAAAAGCCCTTAAAACCCTAGAAAGCTAAAAAATTCTAGAAAGCCTAGAAAACCAAAAAAAACCCTAGAAAACGATAAAAACCATAGAAAACTTTAAAAAACTAGAAAATCCTTGAAAATCCTAAAACCCTAAAAAAGCAGAAAAACCCGAGAAAACTCTAATAAACTCGAAAAAACCACTAAAAAACCATAGAGTTTTCTAGCGTTTTTAGGGTTTCTAGGGGTTTTCAGGATTCTTTAGTATTTTCTAGCATTTTTTTGGATTTTCTAGAGTGTTTTAGAGTTTTCTTGGGTTTCTTGGATTTTCTAGGGTTTTCTAAGGTGTTTAGGGTTTTCTAGGGTTTTTTGGATTTTTAGGGTTTTTCTAGGAGTTTTCAGGGTTTTCTTGGGTGTTCTAGGGGTTTTTAGGGGTTTCTAGGGTTGTCAGGATTTACTAGAATTGTTTTCTAGGGTTTTTTAGTATTTTTTAGGATTTCGTAGAATTTTTTGGGTTTTTAGCGTTTTCTAAGGTTTTTAGGGTTTCTTAGGTTTTTTTTAGGTTTTTTTAAGGTTTTCAGGATTTTCTAGGGTGTTCTAGGATTAGATGGGTTTTCTAGGGTTTTTTAGGATTCTTTAGGATTTTTTAGGAGTTTTTTTGGATTTTCTAGAGTGTTTTAGGATTTTCTAGGGTTTTTTGTTTTTGGGTTTTCTATGGTTTTTAGGGTTTTCTAGGATTTTTTAGGGATTTCTAGGGTTTTTAGGGTTTTCTAGGGGTTTCAGTGTTTTTAGGGCTTTTTACGGTTTTCTAGGGTTATTACGGTTTTTAGGATTTACTAGGATTGTTTTTAGGTTTTCTAGAGTTTTTTAGGATTTACTAGGAATTTTAGACTTTTCTAGGTTTTTTTAGGGTTTTTTTTAGGGTTTACTAGGGTTTCTAGGATTTTGCAGAGTTTTTTTAAATTTTTCTAGGATTTTTATGATTTTCTTATGTTTTTTAGGATTTTCTAGGTTTTCTAAGGTTTTTAGTGCTTTCTAGGATTTTCTGAGATTATTAGGGTTTTTTAGGGTCTTCTAGGGTATTTTAGGGTTGTTTAGGATTTCCTAAGATTTTTTTTGGGTTTTCTTGATTTGTTTAAAGCTTTCTCGTATTTTTTAGGGTTTTTACGGATGGCTAGTGTTTTCTCGGGTTTTTAGGGCTTTTTGGGATTTTGTAGGATTTTTTTTGGATTTTCTAGCGTTTTTCAAGGTTTTTTAGGGTTCTTAGTGTTTTTAGGGCTTTTTAGGATTTTCTAGGGTCTTTTGGGGTTTCTAGGGTTTTCTTGCATTCTTTAAGGTTTTCTAGGGTTTTTATGGTTTTCTAAGGTTTTTTTATGGTTTCTAGGATTATTAGGGATTTTTTGGATTTACCATTTGGTTTTCTAGAATTTTTTGAGTTTTCTAGGGTTTACTAGGGTTGCTAGGATTTTCTAGGGTTTTTTAGGGTTTTCTAGGATTTTTCAGGGTTTTCTAGGATTTATAGAATTTTTTAGGACTTTCTAGGATTTTTTTGGATTTTCTTGAGTTTTTTTAGAGTTCTCTAGGTTTTTTTTGGGTTTTTAGGATTTTCTATGTATTTTTTGGATTTTTAGGGATTTTAGGATTTTTAGGATTTTCTAGTTTTTTTAAAGTTTTCTAGGTTTTTATGGTTTTCTAGGATTTTTTATGGTTTTTTAGGTTTTCTATGGTTTTTCGGGTTTTCTACGGTTTTTAGGGATTTTAAGGTTTTCTAGATTTTTTTAGGGTTTTTAGGATTTTTTTTATGGTTATTAGGGTTTTTAGGATTTACTTTGATTGTTTTTGGGGTTTTCTAGACTTTTTTGAGTTTTCTAGGATTTTTTTAGAGTTTTTTACGATTTACTAGGATTTAGACATTTCTAGGATTTTTCAGGGGTTTTTAGGAGTTTCTAGGGTTTTCTTGAGTTCTTTAAAGTTATCTAGGGTTCTTATGTTTTTCTAAGGTTTTTTATGGTTTTTCTAGGGTTTTTATGATTTTTTTGGATTTACTCTAATTTAAGGTTTTCAATGGTTTTTAGGGGTTTCTAGGGTTCTCTATGTTTTTTAGGATTTCTACGATTTTAGGGGTTTTTAGAGTTTTCTAGGATTTTTAGGATTTTCTAGGGTTTTTTAAAAAAGTTTTCTAGCTTTTTTATGTGGTTTTCTAGGAAAAAATTATAAAAAACCCTAAAAAATCCTAGAATGACCATAAAAAACTCTGAAAAATCATAAAAACTCTAGAAAATCCTAGAGAATCCTAAAAAATCTAAAAAATCCTAGAAAATCTAAAAAATACTAAAAAGTTAAAAACCTCAAAAAAACACTAGAAACCCCTAAAAAATTCTAACAGTCCTAGAAAACTCTAAAAAATCTAGAAAACCCTAAAAAATCCTAGAAAACTCTATAAACTCTAGAAAACAAAAAAAATCCTAGTAAATCCTAAAGACTAATAAAATCCTAGAAAACCATGAAAAACCCTACAAAACCATAAAAACCCTAGAAAACTTTAAAGAACTCCTGAAAACCCTAAAAAACCCTAGAAAACTCTAAAAATCTCTAGAAAACCCAAAAAAATTCTATAAAATCATAAAATCCCTAAAAACCATAAAAAAACCTACAAAACCATAAAAAAACCTAGAAAATCTTAGAAATCTTTAAAACCCTAGATATCCAAAAAAAACCCGAAAATCCCTAAAAACTTAGAAAACTCTAAAAAACCCAAAAAATCTTATAAAATCATAGAAAACCCTGAAAACCCTAGAAAATCCTAAAAAACCTAGAAAATCCTAAAAACCCTAGAAAACATTAAAAACCCTAAAAAAATTCTTAGAAAACTCTAAAAATCCAAAAATTCCTAGTAAATTCTAAAAAACCCTAAAAACCCTAGAAAACCATGAAAAATCCTAAAAAAACGATAAAATCCCTAGAAAACTTAAAGAACTTTAGAAAACCCTAAAAACCCTAAAAAAACCTAGAAACTCTTAAAAGCCCTAGAAAAATAAAAAAAAATCCTAGAAAATTCTAAATACTCCTAAAAACCATAAAAAACCCTAAAAACCCTAGAAAACCCTAGAAAACCCTAAAAATCCTAGAAAACTCAAAAACCTCTAGAAAATCTAAAAAAAATCCTAATAAATCCTAAAAAACCCTAAAAACCCTAGATAACCATAAAAAACCCTAGAAAACCCTAAAAACTATAAAATAATCCTAGAAATCCGATAAAATTCTATTATATCCTAAACAACCCTAAAAATCCTAGAAAACCATAAAACTGTAGAAAACTCTAAAAACGCTAGAAAACTCTAAAATACCCTAAAATACTTAGAAAATCCTAAAAATCTTGAAAAACTTGAGAAAATTCTAAAAAACTCTAGAAAACCCAAAAAATACTAGAAAATCCTAAAAAGCCCTTAAAACCCTAGAAAAGCTAAAAAATCCTCGTAAATCCTAAAAAAATCCTAGAAAACCCTAGAAAACCATAAAAACCCTTGAAAACCATAAAAATCCTAAAAAAACCCTTGAAAACTCTAAAAGACTCTAGAAAACCCCAAAAAATCTAGTATATCCTAAAAAACCTAAAAATCCTACAAAACCCAAAAACCCTACAAAACCATAAAAAAACCCTAAAAAACATTAAAGAACTCTAGAAAACCCTAGAAAACTCTAAACCCCTAGGAAATCTTGAAAAACCCTAGAAAACCCTAAAACCCTAAAAAACCATGAAAAATCCTCGAAAACTCTAAAAACCCAAAAAAATCCTAGAAAATCATAAATCCCTGAAAACACTAGAAAAACCTAAAAAATTCTAGAAAACCCTAGAAAACCCTGAAAAAACCCTAAAAACCCTAGAAAACCCTAAAAACCATAGAAAACTTAAAGAACTTTAGAAAATCATAGAAAACCCTAAAAACTCTAAAAAAACCTAGAAACTCTTAAACGCCCTAGAAAAATAAAAAAATCCTAGAAAATCCTAAATACACCTAAAAACGATAGAAAACCCTAAAAAACCCTAGAAAATCCTAAAAACCCTGAAAAATCCTAGAAAACTCTAAAAAACTCTAGAAAACCCAAAAAAAAACTAGAAAATCATAAAATCCCTAAAAACACTAGAAAAACCTAAAAAATCCTAGAAAATCCTAGAAAAACATAAAAAATCCTAAAAACCCTAAAAAACCATAAACAAACCCTAGAAAATCCTAGAAATCCTTAAACCCTAGAAAACTCTAAAAACCCTAGAAATCCCAAAAAAACCCTAAAATCCCTAAAAACCCTAGAAAACTCTAAAAAAATCCAAAAAATCCTATAAAATCATAGAAAACCCTAAAAACACCCTAGAAAATCCTAAAAAACCTAGAAAACCCTAAAAACTAGAAAACCTTAAAAACCCTAAAAAATCCTAGAAAACTCTAAAAATCCAAAAAAATCCTAGCAAATTCTAAAAAACCCTAAAAATCCTAGAAAACCATGAAAAACCCTAAAAAACCCTAAAAACCCTAGAAAACTTAAAGAACTTTAAAAAATCATAGAAAACCCTAAAAACCCTAAAAAAACCTAGAAAACTCTTAAACGCCCTAGAAAAATAAAAAAAATCCTAGAGAATCCTAAATACTCCTAAAAACCATAGAAAACCCTAGAAAACCCTAAAAATCCTAGAAAACTCAAAAACCTCTAGAAAATCTAAAAAAATCCTGGTAAATCCTAAAAAATCCTAAAAATCCTAGATAACTATAAAAAACCCTAGAAATCCCTAAAAACCATAAAATAACACTAGAAAATCCGAAAAAATTCTATTATATCTTAAAAAACCCTAAAAATCCTAGAAAACCATAAAACCGTAGAAAACATTAAAAAAGTCTAGAAAGCCCTAGAAAACTCTAAAAATCCTAGAAAGACCCTAAAATCCTTACAAAACCCTAAAAAATCTTGAAAAACTCTAGAAAATTCTAAAAAGCTCTAGAAAACCCAAAAAAATACTAGAAAATCCTAAAAAGCCCTTAAAACCCTAGAAAGCTAAAAAATTCTAGAAAGCCTAGAAAACCAAAAAAAACCCTAGAAAACGATAAAAACCATAGAAAACTTTAAAAAACTAGAAAATCCTTGAAAATCCTAAAACCCTAAAAAAGCAGAAAAACCCGAGAAAACTCTAATAAACTCGAAAAAACCACTAAAAAACCATAGAGTTTTCTAGCGTTTTTAGGGTTCTAGGGGTTTTCAGGATTCTTTAGTATTTTCTCGCATTTTTTTGGATTTTCTAGAGTGTTTTAGAGTTTTCTAAGGTGTTTAGGGTTTTCTAGGGTTTTTTGGATTTTTATTGTTTTTCTAGGAGTTTTCAGGGTTTTCTTGGGTGTTCTAGGGTTTTTATGGGTTTCTAGGGTTGTTAGGATTTACTAGAATTGTTTTCTAGGGTTTTTTAGTATTTTTTATGATTTCGTAGAATTTTTGGGTTTTTAGCGTTTTCTAAGGTTTTTAGGGTTTCTTAGGTTTTTTTAGGATTTTTTAGGGTTTTTAAGGTTTTCAGGATTTTCTAGGGTGTTCTAGGATTAGATGGGTTTTCTAGGGTTTTTTAGGATTCTTTAGGATTTTTTAGGAGTTTTTTTGGATTTTCTAGAGTGTTTTAGGATTTTCTAGGGTTTTTTGTTTTTGGGTTTTCTATGGTTTTTAGGGTTTTCTAGGATTTTTTAGGGATTTCTAGGGTTTTTAGGGTTTTCTAGGGGTTTCAGTGTTTTTAGGGCTTTTTACGGTTTTCTAGGGTTATTACGGTTTTTAGGATTTACTAGGATTGTTTTTAGGTTTTCTAGAGTTTTTAGTGTTTTCTAGAGTTTTTTAGGATTAACTAGGAATTTTAGACTTTTCTAGGTTTTTTTAGGGTTTACTAGGGTTTCTAGGATTTTGCAGAGTTTTTTTAAATTTTTCTAGGATTTTTATGATTTTCTTATGTTTTTTAGGATTTTCTAGGTTTTCTAAGGTTTTTAGTGCTTTCTAGGATTTTCTGAGATTATTAGGGTTTTTTAGGGTCTTCTAGGGTATTTTAGGGTTGTTTAGGATTTCCTAAGATTTTTTTTGGTTTTCTTGATTTGTTTAAAGCTTTCTCGTATTTTTTAGGGTTTTTACGGATGGCTAGTGTTTTCTCGGGTTTTTAGGGCTTTTTGGGATTTTGTAGGATTTTTTTGGATTTTCTAGCGTTTTTCAAGGTTTTTTAGGGTTCTTAGTGTTTTTAGGGCTTTTTAGGATTTTCTAGGGTCTTTTGGGGTTTCTAGGGTTTTCTTGCATTCTTTAAGGTTTTCTAGGGTTTTTATGGTTTTCTAAGGTTTTTTTATGGTTTCTAGGATTATTAGGGATTTTTTGGATTTACCATTTGGTTTTCTAGATTTTTTGAGTTTTCTAGGGTTTACTAGGGTTGCTAGGATTTTCTAGGGTTTTTTAGGGTTTTCTAGGATTTTTCAGGGTTTTCTAGGATTTATAGAATTCTTTAGGACTTTCTAGGATTTTTTTGGATTTTCTTGAGTTTTTTTAGAGTTCTCTAGGTTTTTTTTGGGTTTTTAGGATTTTCTATGTATTTTTTGGATTTTTAGGGATTTTAGGATTTTTAGGATTTTCTAGTTTTTTTTAAAGTTTTCTAAGGTTTTTATGGTTTTCTAGGATTTTTTTGGTTTTTTAGGTTTTCTATGGTTTTTTGGGTTTTCTACGGTTTTTAGGGTTTTTAAGGTTTTCTAGATTTTTTTAGGGTTTTCTAGGGTTTTTAGGATTTTCTTGGGTTTTCAGGGGTTTCTAGGGTTTTCTTGAGTTCTTTAAAGTTATCTAGGGTTCTTATGTTTTTCTAAGGTTTTTTATGGTTTTTCTAGGGTTTTTATGATTTTTTTGGATTTACTCTAATTTAAGGTTTTCAATGGTTTTTAGGGGTTTCTAGGGTTCTTCTCTATGTTTTTTTGGATTTTCTATGATTTTCGGGGTTTTTAGAGTTTTCTAGGATTTTTAGGATTTTCTATGGTTTTCTATAGTTTTTTAAAGTTTTCTAGCTTTTTTATTTGGTTTTCTAGGGTTTTAGAAGTTTTTAGGGTTTTCTAGGAAAAAATTATAAAAAACACTAAAAAATCTTAGAATGACCATAAAAAACTCTGAAAAATCATAAAAACTCTAAAAAACATTAAAAAACTCTAGAAAATTCTAGAGAATCCTAAAAAATCCAAAAAATCCTAGAAAATCCTAAAAAATACTAAAAAGTTAAAAACCTCAAAAAAACACTAGAAACCCCTAAAAAATTCTAACAGTCCTAGAAAACTCTAAAAAACTCTAGAAAACCCTAAAAAATCCTAGAAAACTCTATAAACTCTAGAAAACAAAAAAAAATCCTAGTAAATCCTAAAGACTAATAAAATCCCTAGAAAACCTTGAAGAACCCTACAAAACCATAAAAACCCTAGAAAACTTTAAAGAACTCCTGAAAACCCTAAAAAACCCTAGAAAACTCTAAAAAATTCTAGAAAACCCAAAAAAATTCTATAAAATCATAAAATCCCTAAAAACCATAAAAAAACCTACAAAACGATAAAAAAAACCTAAAAAATCTTAGAAATCTTTAAAACCCTAGAAATCCAAAAAAAAACCCGAAAATCCCTAAAAACTCTAGAAAACTCTAAAAAACACAAAAAATCTTATAAAATCATAGAAAACCCTGAAAACCCTAGAAAATCCTAAAAAACCTAGAAAATCCTAAAAACCCTAGAAAACATTAAAAACCCTAAAACAATTCTTAGAAAACTCTAAAAATCCAAAAATTCCTAGTAAATTCTAAAAAACCCTAAAAACCCTAGAAAACCATGAAAAATCCTAAAAAAACGATAAAATCCCTAGAAAACTTAAAGAACTTTAGAAAATCCTAGAAAACCCTAAAAACCCTAAAAAAACCTAGAAAACTCTTAAAAGCCCTAGAAAAATAAAAAAAATCCTAGAAAATTCTAAATACTCCTAAAAACCATAAAAAACCCTAAAAACCCTAGAAAACCCTAAAAAACCCTAAAAATCCTAGAAAACTCAAAAACCTCTAGAAAATCTAAAAAAAATCCTAATAAATCCTAAAAAACCCTAAAAACCCTAGATAACCATAAAAAACCCTAGAAAACCCTAAAAACTATAAAATAATCCTAGAAATCCGATAAAATTCTATTATATCCTAAACAACCCTAAAAATCCTAGAAAACCATAAAACTGTAGAAAACTCTAAAATACCCTAAAATACTTAGAAAATCCTAAAAATCTTGAAAAACTCGAGAAAACTCTAAAAAACTCTAGAAAACCCAAAAAATACTAGAAAATCCTAAAAAGCCCTTAAAACCCTAGAAAAGCTAAACAATCCTCGTAAATCCTAAAAAAATCCTAGAAAACCCTAGAAAACCATAAAAACCCTTGAAAACCATAAAAATCCTAAAAAAACCCTTGAAAACTCTAAAAGACTCTAGAAAATCCAAAAAAAGCCTAGTATATCCTAAAAAACCTAAAAATCCTACAAAACCCTAAAAACCCTACAAAACCATAAAAAAACCCTAAAAAACATTAAAGAACTCTAGAAAATCCTAGAAAACTCTAAAACCCCTAGGAAATCTTGAAAAACCCTAGAAAACCCTAAAACCCTAAAAAGCCATGAAAAATTCTCGAAAACTCTAAAAACCCAAAAAAATCCTAGAAAATCATAAAATCCCTGAAAACACTAGAAAAACCTAAAAAATTCTAGAAAACCTAAATCCTAGTAAATCCTAAAACCCTAAAAAACCATGAAAAATCCTCGAAAACTCTAAAAACCCAAAAAAAAAAAAAAACTAGAAAATCATAAAATCCCTAAAAACACTAGAAAAACCTAAAAACCCTAAAAAACATTAAAAACCCTAAAACAATTCTTAGAAAACTCTAAAAATCCAAAAATTCCTAGTAAATTCTAAAAAACCCTAAAAACCCTAGAAAACCATGAAAAATCCTAAAAAAACGATAAAATCCCTAGAAAACTTAAAGAACTTTAGAAAATCCTAGAAAACCCTAAAAACCCTAAAAAAACCTAGAAAACTCTTAAAAGCCCTAGAAAAATAAAAAAAAAATCCTAGAAAATTCTAAATACTCCTAAAAACCATAAAAAACCCTAAAAACCCTAGAAAACCCTAAAAAACCCTAAAAATCCTAGAAAACTCAAAAACCTCTAGAAAATCTAAAAAAAATCCTAATAAATCCTAAAAAACCCTAAAAACCCTAGATAACCATAAAAAACCCTAGAAAACCCTAAAAACTATAAAATAATCCTAGAAATCCGATAAAATTCTATTATATCCTAAACAACCCTAAAAATCCTAGAAAACCATAAAACTGTAGAAAACTCTAAAATACCCTAAAATACTTAGAAAATCCTAAAAATCTTGAAAAACTCGAGAAAACTCTAAAAAACTCTAGAAAACCCAAAAAATACTAGAAAATCCTAAAAAGCCCTTAAAACCCTAGAAAAGCTAAAAAATCCTCGTAAATCCTAAAAAAATCCTAGAAAACCCTAGAAAACCATAAAAACCCTTGAAAACCATAAAAATCCTAAAAAAATCCTTGAAAACTCTAAAAGACTCTAGAAAATCCAAAAAAAGCCTAGTATATCCTAAAAAACCTAAAAATCCTACAAAACGCTAAAAACCCTACAAAACCATAAAAAAAACCCTAAAAAACATTAAAGAACTCTAGAAAACCCTAGAAAACTCTTAAACCCCTAGGAAATCTTGAAAAACCCTAGAAAACCCTAAAACCCTAAAAAGCCATGAAAAATTCTCGAAAACTCTAAAAACCCAAAAAAATCCTAGAAAATCATAAAATCCCTGAAAACACTAGAAAAACCTAAAAAATTCTAGAAAACCTAAATCCTAGTAAATCCTAAAACCCTAAAAAACCATGAAAAATCCTCGAAAACTCTAAAAACCCAAAAAAAAAAAAACTAGAAAATCATAAAATCCCTAAAAACACTAGAAAAACCTAAAAAATCCTAGAAAATCCTAGAAAAACCTAAAAAAATCCTAAAAACCATAAAAAAACCCTAGAAAATCCTAGAAATCCTTAAAACCCTAGAAAACCCTAAAAACCCTAGAAAACCTTAAAAACCCTAAAAATTCTTAGAAAACCCTAAAAACCCAAAAAAATCCTAGTAAATTCTAAAAAACCCTAAAAATCCTAGAAAACCATGAAAAACCCTAAAAAACCCTAAAAACCCTAGAAAACTTAAAGAACTTTAGAAAATCATAGAAAACCCTAAAAACCCTAAAAAAACCTAGAAAACTCTTAAACGCCCTAGAAAAATAAAAAAATCCTAGAAAATCCTAAATACTCCTAAAAACCGTAGAAAACCCTATAAAACCCTAAAAACCCTAAAAATCCTAGAAAATTCAAAAACCTCTAGAAAATCTAAAAAAATCCTGGTAAATCCTAAAAAATCCTAAAAATCCTAGATAACTATAAAAAACCCTAGAAATCCCTAAAAACCAAAAAATATCCCTAGAAAATCCGAAAAAATTCTATTATATCTTAAAAAACCATAAAAATCCTAAAAAATCCTAGAAAATCCTAGAAAAACCTAAAAAATCCTAAAAACCCTAAAAAACCATAAAAAACCCTAGAAAATCCTAGAGATCCTTAAAACCCTAGAAAACCCTAAAAACCCTAGAAATCCCAAAAAAAACCCTAAAATCCCTAAAAACCCTAAAAAACTCTAAAAAATCTAAAAAATCCTATAAAATCATAGAAAACCCTAAAAACCCTAGAAAATCCTAAAAAACCTAGAAAACCCTAAAAACCCTAGAAAACCTTAAAAACCCTAAAAATTCCTAGAAAACCCTAAAAACCCAAAAAAATCCTAGTAAATTCTAAAAAACCCTAAAAATCCTAGAAAACCATGAAAAACCCTAAAAAACCCTAAAAACCCTAGAAAACTTAAAGAACTTTAGAAAATCATAGAAAACCCTAAAAACCCTAAAAAAACCTAGAAAACTCATAAACGCCCTAGAAAAATAAAAAAAATCCTAGAAAATCCTAAATACTCCTAGAAACCGTAGAAAACCCTATAAAACCCTAAAAACCCTAAAAATCCTAGAAAACTCAAAAACCTCTAGAAAATCTAAAAAAATCCTGGTAAATCCTAAAAAATCCTAAAAATCCTAGATAACTATAAAAAAACCCTAGAAATCCCTAAAAACCATAAAATATCCCTAGAAAATCCGAAAAAATTCAATTATATCTTAAAAAACCATAAAAATCCTGGAAAACCATAAAACCGTAGAAAACATTAAAAAAGTCTAGAAAGACCTAGAAAACTCTAAAAATCCTAGAAAGACCCTAAAATCCTTAGAAAACCCTAAAAAATCTTGAAAAACTCTAGAAACTTCTAAAAAACTCTAGAAAACCCAAAAAAATACTAGAAAATCCTAAAAAGCCCTTAAAACCCTAGAAAGCTAAAAAATTCTAGAAAGCCTAGAAAACCAAAAAAAACCCTAGAAAACGATAAAAACCATAGAAAACTTTAAAAAACTAGAAAATCCTTGAAAATCCTAAAACCCTAAAAAAGCAGAAAAACGCGAGAAAACTCTAATAAACTCGAAAAAACCACTAAAAAACCATAGAGTTTTCTAGCGTTTTTAGGGTTTCTAGGGGTTTTCAGGATTCTTTAGTATTTTCTCGCATTTTTTTGGATTTTCTAGAGTGTTTTAGAGTTTTCTAAGGTGTTTAGGGTTTTCTAGGGTTTTTTGGATTTTTAGGGTTTTTCTAGGAGTTTTCAGGGTTTTCTTGGGTGTTCTAGGGGTTTTTATGGGTTTCTAGGGTTGTTAGGATTTACTAGAATTGTTTTCTAGGGTTTTTTAGTATTTTTTAGGATTTCGTAGAATTTTTAGGGTTTTTAGCGTTTTCTAAGGTTTTTAGGGTTTCTTAGGTTTTTTTAGGATTTTTTAGGGTTTTTAAGGTTTTCAGGATTTTCTAGGGAGTTCTAGGATTAGATGGGTTTTCTAGGGTTTTTTAGGATTCTTTAGGATTTTTTAGGATTTTTTTTGGATTTTCTAGAGTGTTTTAGGATTTTCTAGGGTTTTTTTGTTTTTGGGTTTTATATGGTTTTTAGGGTTTTTCAGGATTTTTTAGGGATTTCTAGGGTTTTTTAGGGTTTTCTAGGGGTTTCAGCGTTTTTAGGGCTTTTTACGGTTTTCTAGGGTTATTACGGTTTTTAGGATTTACTAGGATTGTTTTTAGGTTTTCTAGAGTTTTTAGTGTTTTCTAGAGTTTTTTAGGATTTACTAGGAATTTTAGACTTTTCTAGGTTTTTTTAGGGTTTACTAGGGTTTCTAGGATTTTGCAGAGTTTTTTTTAATTTTTCTAGGATTTTTATGATTTTCTTATGTTTTTTAGGATTTTCTAGGTTTTCTAAGGTTTTTAGTGCTTTCTAGGATTTTCTGAGATTATAAGGGTTTTTTCGGGTCTTCTAGGATATTTTAGGGTTTTTTAGGATTTCCTAAGATTTTTTTTGGGTTTTCTTGATTTTTTTAAAGCTTTCTCGTATTTTTTAGGGTTTTTACGGATGGCTAGTGTTTTCTTGGGTTTTTAGGGCTTTTTGGGATTTTGTAGGATTTTTTTGGATTTTCTAGCGTTTTTCAAGGTTTTTTAGGGTTCTTAGTGTTTTTAGGGCTTTTTAGGATTTTCTAGGGTCTTTTGGGGTTTCTAGGGTTTTCTTGCGTTCTTTAAGGTTTTCTAGGGTTTTTATGGTTTTCTAAGGTTTTTTTATGGTTTCTAGGATTATTAGGGATTTTTTGGATTTACCATTTGGTTTTCTAGAAATTTTTTAGTTTTCTAGGGTTTACTAGGGTTGCTAGGATTTTCTAGGATTTTTTAGGGTTTTATAGGATTTTTCAGGGTTTTCTAGGATTTATAGAATTTTTTAGGACTTTCTAGGATTTTTTTGGATTTTCTTGAGTTTTTTTAGAGTTCTCTAGGTTTTTTTTGGGTTTTTAGGATTTTCTATGTATTTTTTGGATTTTTAGGGATTTTAGGATTTTTAGGATTTTCTAGTTTTTTTAAAGTTTTCTAAGGTTTTTATGGTTTTCTAGGATTTTTATGGTTTTTTAGGTTTTCTATGGTTTTTCGGGTTTTCTACGGTTTTTAGGGATTTTAAGATTTTCTAGATTTTTTTAGGGTTTTCTAGGGTTTTTAGGATTTTCTTGGGTTTTCAGGGTTTTCTAGGGTTTTTAGGATTTTTTTATGGTTATTAGGGTTTTTAGGATTTACTTTGATTGTTTTTGGGGTTTTCTAGACTTTTTTGAGTTTTCTAGGATTTTTTTAGAGTTTTTTATGATTTACTAGGGATTTAGACATTTCTAGGATTTTTTTAGGGGTTTCTAGTGTTCTTATGTTTTTCTAAGGTTTTTTATGGTTTTTCTAGGGTTTTTATGATTTTTTTGGATTTACTCTAATTTAAGGTTTTCAATGGTTTTTAGGGGTTTCTAGGGTTCTCTATGTTTTTTAGGATTTTCTACGATTTTAGGGGTTTTTAGAGTTTTCTAGGCTTTTTAGGATTTTCTAGGGTTTTCTATAGTTTTTTAAAGTTTTCTAGCTTTTTTATGTGGTTTTCTAGGGTTTTAGGGGTTTTTATGGTTTTCTAGGAAAAAATTATAAAAAAAATCTAAAAAATCCTAGAATGACCATAAAAAACTCTGAAAAATCATAAAATCCTAGAGAATCCTAAAAAATCCTAGAAAATCCTAAAAAATACTAAAAAGTTAAAAACCTCAAAAAAACACTAGAAACCCCTAAAAAATTCTAACAGTCCTAGAAAACTCTAAAAAACTCTAGAAAACCCTAAAAAATCCTAGAAAACTCTATAAACTCTAGAAAACAAAAAAAAAATCCTAGTAAATCCTAAAGACTAATAAAATCCCTAGAAAACCATGAAAAACCCTACAAAACCATAAAAACCCTAGAAAACTTTAAAGAACTCCTGAAAACCCTAAAAAACCCTAGAAAACTCTAAAAAATTCTAGAAAACCCAAAAAAATTCTATAAAATCATAAAATCCCTAAAAACCATAAAAAAAACCTACAAAACGATAAAAAAAACCTAGAAAATCTTAGAAATCTTTAAAACCCTAGAAATCCAAAAAAAACCCGAAAATCCCTAAAAACTCTAGAAAACTCTAAAAAACACAAAAAATCTTATAAAATCATAGAAAACCCTGAAAACCCTAGAAAATCCTAAAAAATCTAGAAAATCCTAAAAACCCTAGAAAACATTAAAAACCCTAAAACAATTCTTAGAAAACTCTAAAAATCCAAAAATTCCTAGTAAATTCTAAAAAACCCTAAAAACCCTAGAAAACCATGAAAAATCCTAAAAAAACGATAAAATCCCTAGAAAACTTAAAGAACTTTAGAAAATCCTAGAAAACCCTAAAAACCCTAAAAAAACCTAGAAAACTCTTAAAAGCCCTAGAAAAATAAAAAAAATCCTAGAAAATTCTAAATACTCCTAAAAACCATAAAAAACCCTAAAAACCCTAGAAAACCCTAAAAAACCCAAAAAACCCTAGAAAACTCAAAAACCTCTAGAAAATTTAACAAAAATCCTAATAAATCCTAAAAAACCCTAAAAACCCTAGATAATCATAAAAAACCCTAGAAAACCCTAAAAACTATAAAATAATCCTAGAAATCCGATAAAATTCTATTATATCCTAAACAACCCTAAAAATCCTAGAAAACCATAAAACTGTAGAAAACTCTAAAATACCCTAAAATACTTAGAAAATCCTAAAAATGTTGAAAAACTCGAAAAAACTCTAAAAAACTCTAGAAAACCCAAAAAATACTAGAAAATCCTAAAAAGCCCTTAAAACCCTAGAAAAGCTAAAAAATCCTCGTAAATCCTAAAAAAATCCTAGAAAACCCTAGAAAACCATAAAAACCCTTGAAAACCATAAAAATCCTAAAAAAATCCTTGAAAACTCTAAAAGACTCTAGAAAATCCAAAAAAAGCCTAGTATATCCTAAAAAACCTAAAAATCCTACAAAACCCTAAAAACCCTACAAAACCATAAAAAAACCCTAAAAAACATTAAAGAACTCTAGAAAACCCTAGAAAACTCTAAAACCCCTAGGAAATCTTGAAAAACCCTAGAAAACCCTAAAACCCTAAAAAACCATGAAAAATCCTCGAAAACTCTAAAAACCCAAAAAAATCCTAGAAAATCATAAAATCCCTGAAAACACTAGAAAAACCTAAAAAATTCTAGAAAACCTAAATCCTAGTAAATCCTAAAACCCTAAAAAACCATGAAAAATCCTCGAAAACTCTAAAAACCCAAAAAAAAAAACTAGAAAATCATAAAATCCCTAAAAACACTAGAAAAACCTAAAAAATCCTAGAAAATCCTAGAAAAACCTAAAAAATCCTAAAAACCCTAAAAAACCATAAAAAAAACCCTAGAAAATCCTAGAAATCCTTAAAACCCTAGAAAACCCTAAAAACCCTAGAAAACCTTAAAAACCCTAAAAATTCCTAGAAAACCCTAAAAACCCAAAAAAAATCCTAGTAAATTCTAAAAAACCCTAAAAATCCTAGAAAACCATGAAAAACCCTAAAAAACCCTAAAAACCCTAGAAAACTTAAAGAACTTTAGAAAATCCTAGAAAACCCTAAAAACCCTAAAAAAACCTAGAAAACTCTTAAAAGCCCTAGAAAAATAAAAAAAAATCCTAGAAAATTCTAAATACTCCTAAAAACCATAAAAAACCCTAAAAACCCTAGAAAACCATAAAAAACCCTAAAAATCCTAGAAAACTCAAAAACCTCTAGAAAATCTAAAAAAAATCCTAATAAATCCTAAAAAACCCTAAAAACCCTAGATAACCATAAAAAACCCTAGAAAACCCTAAAAACTATAAAATAATCCTAGAAAATCCTAAAAAATCCAAAAAATCCTAAAAAATACTAAAAAGTTAAAAACCTCAAAAAAACACTAGAAACCCCTAAAAAATTCTAACAGTCCTAGAATACTCTAAAAACCTCTAGAAAACCCTAAAAAATCCTAGAAAACTCTATAAACTCTAGAAAACAAAAAAAAATCCTAGTAAATCCTAAAGACTAATAAAATCCCTAGAAAACCATGAAAAACCCTACAAAACCATAAAAACCCTAGAAAACTTTAAAGAACTCCTGAAAACCCTAAAAAACCCTAGAAAACTCTAAAAAATTCTAGAAAAACCAAAAAAAATCTATAAAATCATAAAATCCCTAAAAACCATAAAAAAAACCTACAAAACGATAAAAAAAAACCTAGAAAATCTTAGAAATCTTTAAAACCCTAGAAATCCAAAAAAAACCCGAAAATCCCTAAAAACTCTAGAAAACTCTAAAAAACACAAAAAATCTTATAAAATCATAGAAAACCCTGAAAACCCTAGAAAATCCTAAAAAAACCTAGAAAATCCTAAAAACCCTAGAAAACATTAAAAACCCTAAAAAAATTCCTAGAAAACTCTAAAAACCCAAAAATTCCTAGTAAATTCTAAAAAACCCTAAAAACCCTAGAAAACCATGAAAAATCCTAAAAAAACGATAAAATCCCTAGAAAACCCTAAAAACCCTAAAAACCCTAGAAAACCCTAAAAAAACCTAGAAAACTCTTAAAAACCCTAGAAAAATAAAAAAAAATCCTAGAAAATTCTAAATACTCCTAAAAATCATAAAAAACCCTAAAAACCGAAAAAAACCCAAAAAACCCTAAAAATCTTAGAAAACTCAAAAACCTCTAGAAAATCTAAAAAAAATCCTAATAAATCCTAAAAAACCCTAAAAACCCTAGATAACCATAAAAAACCCTAGAAAACCCTAAAAACTATAAAATAACCCAACAAATCCGATAAAATTCTATTATATCCTAAACAACCCTAAAAATCCTAGAAAACCATAAAACTGTAGAAAACATTAAAAAAGTTTAGAAAGCCCTAGAAAACTCTAAAAACGCTAGAAAACTCTAAAAATACCCTAAAATACTTAGAAAACCCTAAAAATCTTGAAAAACTCGAGAAAATTCTAAAAAACTCTAGAAAACACAAAAAATACTAGAAAATCCTAAAAAGCCCTTAAAACCCTAGAAAAGCTAAAAAAATCTTAGTATATTCTAAAAAAACCTAAAAATCCTACAAAACCCTAAAAACCCTACAAAACCATAAAAAAACCCTAAAAAACATTAAAGAACTCTAGAAAATCCTAGAAAACTCTAAAACCCCTAGGAAATCTTGAAAAACCCTAGAAAACCCTAAAGACCCTAAAAAACCCTGAAAAATCCTAGAAAACTCTAAAAACCCAAAAAAAATCCTAGAAAATCATAAAATCCTTGAAAACACTAGAAAAACCTAAAAAATCCTAGAAAACCCTAAAAAACCCTAAAAACCCTAGAAAACCATAAAAAACCCTAGAAAATCCTAGAAATCCTTAAAATCCTAGAAAACCCTAAAAATCTTAGAAATCCCAAAAAAAACCCTAAAATCCCTAAAAACCCTAGAAAACTCTAAAAACCCCAAAAATTCCTATAAAATTATAGAAAATCCTAAAAACCCTAGAAAATCCTAAAAAACCTAGAAAACCCTAAAAACCCTAGAAAATCTTAAAAACCCTAAAAAAATCCTAGAAAAATCTAAAAACCCAAAAAACACCTAGAAAACTCTTAAACGCCCTAGAAAAATAAAAAAAATCCTAGAAAATCCTAAATACTCCTAAAAACCATAGAAAATCCTAAAAACCCTAAAATTCTTAGAAAACTCAAAAACCTCTAGAAAATCTAAAAAAAATCCTGGTAAATCCTAAAAAACCCTTAAAACCCTAAATAACCATAAAAAATCCTACAAAACCCTAAAAATCCTAGAAAACCATAAAACCGTAGAAAACATTAAAAAAGTCTAGAAAGCCCTAGAAAACTCTAAAAACCCTAGAAAACCCAAAAAAGACCCTAAAATCGTTAGAAAACCCTAAAAAATCTTGAAAAACTCTAGAAAATTCTAAAAAACTCTAGAAAACCTAAAAAAATACTAGAAAATCCTAAAAAGCCCTTAAAACCCTAGAAAACCTAAAAAATCCTAGAATGACCATAAAAAAATCTGAAAAATCATAAAAACTCAAAAAAATATTAAGAAACTCTAGAAAATCCTAGAGAATCCTAAAAAATCCAAAAAAATCCTAGAAAACCCTAAACCCTAAAAAACCCTAATAATCCTAGAAAATCCTAAAAAATACTAAAAAGTTGAAAACATCCAAAAACACTAGAAACCACTAAAAAATGCTAACAGTTCTAGAACACTCTAAAAAACTCTTGAAAGCCCTAAAAAATCCTAGAAAACTCTATAAACTCGAGAAAACAAAAAAAAAATCCTAGTAAATCCTAAAGACTAATAAAATCCCTAGAAAACTATGAAAAACCCTACAAAACCATAAAAGCCCTAGAAAACTTTAAAGAACTCCTGAAAACCCTAAAAAAACCATAAAAATCATAGAAAACCCTAAATACCCTAAAAACCCTGAAAAAACTGAGAAAACTCTAAAATCTCTAGTAAAAAAAAAATCCTAGAAAATTCTAAAATACCCTAAAAACTTTAGAAAATCCAAAAAAACCCTAGAAAATCCTAAAAACTTAGAAAACTGTAGATAACCGTAAAAACCCTAGAAAATCCAAAAAAAAACCCTAGAAAATTCAAAAAACTCTAAAAAAATCCAACAAAATCCTAATAAATCCTAAAAAACCCTAAAAATCCTAGAAAAACATAACACCCTTGAAAACCATAAAAATCCTTAAAAATCCTAGAAAACTTTAAAAGACTCTAGAAAATCCAAAAAAATCCTAGTGTATCCTAAAAAACCCTAAAAATCCTACAAAACCCTAAAAACCCTACAAGACCCAAAAAATCTTATAAAATCATAGAAAACCCTGAAAACCCTAGAAAATCCTATAAAATCATAGAAAATCCTAAAAACCCTAGAAAATCTTAAAAACCATAAAAAAATCCTAGAAAACTCTAAAACCCCAAAAAAATCCTAGTAAATGCTAAAAAACTCTGAAAACCCAAGCAAACATGAAAAACCCAAAAAATCCTAGAAAATCCTAAATACTCCTAAAAACCATAGAAAACCCTAAAAAACTCTAAAAAACCCTAAAAACCCTGAAAAATCCTAGAAAACTCTAAAAAACTCTAGAAACCCCAAAAAAAACTAGAAAATCGTAAAATCCCTAAAAACACGGGAAAAACCTAAAAAATCCAAGAAAATCCTAGAAAAATCTAAAAAACCCTAGAAAACCATAAACAAACCCTAGAAAATCCTAGAAATCCTTAAAACCCCAGAAAACCCTAAAAACCCTAGAAATCCCAAAAAAACCCTAAAATCCCTAAAAACCCAAGAAAACTCTAAAAAATCCAAAAAATCCTATAAAATCATAGAAAACCCTAAAAACCCTAGAAAATCCTAAAAAACCTAGAAAACCCTAAAAACCCTAGAAAACCTTTAAAACCCTAAAAAATCTTAGAAAACTCTAAAAACCCAAAAAAATCCTAGTAAATGCTAAAAAATCCTGAAAACCCTAGCAAACCATGAAAAACCCTAAAAAACCCTAAAAACCCTAGAAAACTTAAAGAACTTTAGAAAATCGTAAAAAACCCTAAAAACCCTAAAAAAAACTTAGAAAACTCTAAAAGGCCTAGAAAACTCAAAAACCTCTAGAAAATCTAAAAAAAAATCCTGGTAAATCCTAAAAAACCATTCAAACCCTAGATAACCATAAAAAATCCTAGAAACACTAAAAACCATAAAAATCCTAGAAAACGATAAAACCGTAGAAAACATTAAAAAAGTCTAGAAAGCCCTAGAAAACTCTAAAAACCCTAGAAAATCCTAAAAAGACCCTAAAATCCTTAGAAAACCTTAAAAAATCTTGAAAAACTCTAAAAAATTCTAAAAAACTCTAGAAAACCCAAAAAAAACTAGAAAATCCTAAAAAGCCCTTAAAACCCTAGAAAATCTAAAAAATCCTAGAAAGCCTAGAAAACTAAAAAAACCCTAGAAAACGATAAAAAACCATAGAAAAACCAGAAAAACCCAAGAAAACTCTAATAAACTCGAAAAAACCACTAAAAAACCGTAGAGTTTTCTAGAGTTTTTAGAGTTTCTAGGTGTTTTCTGGATTCTTTAGGATTTTCTAGCACTTTTTTGGGTTTCTAGGATTTTCTAGGGTTTTCTAAAGTTTTTAGGGTTTTCTAGGGTTTTTAGGGGTTTCTAGGGTTGTTAGGATTTCCTAGAATTGTTTTCTAGGGTTTTTTAGTATTTTTTAGGATTTACTAGATATTTTAGGGTTTTCAGCATTTTCTACGGTTTTTAGGGTTTTTCTAGGAATTTTAGGGTTTTTTAAGGTTTTCAGGGTTTTCGAGGGTGTTCTAGGATTATTTGGGTTTTCTAGGGTTTTTTAGGAATCTTTAGGATTTTCTAGGATTTTTTTTTGGATTTTATAGACTGGTTTAGGATTTTCTATGGTTTTTAGGGTTTTTTAGGGTTTTCTAGGATTTTTTAGCGTTTTCTAGGGTTTTTAGGGTTTTCTAGGGTTCTTAAGGTGTTCAATGGTAGAAAACTCTAAAAAACTCTAGAAAATCCAAAATAATCCTAGTAAATCGTAAAAAGCACTAAAATTCCTAGAAAACCATGAAAAACCCTACAAAACTCTAAAAAACCATAGAGTTTATTTTTAGGGTTTCTAGGGGTTTTCAGGATTCTTTAGGATTTTCTAGCATTTTTTTGGTTTTTCTAGAGTGTTTTAGAGTTTTCTAGGGTTTCTAGGATTTTCTAGGGTTTTCTAAGGTTTTTAGGGTTTCCTAGGGTTTTTTGGGTTTTTCTAGGAGTTTTCTAGGGTTTTTATGGTTTTTTTTATGGTTATTAGGGTTTTAGGATTTACTTTGATTGTTTTTGGGTTTTCTAGGGTTTTTAGAGTTTTCTAGGATTTTTTAGGATTTACTAGGATTTTTAGACTTCTAGGATTTTTCAGGGCTTTTATCTAGGGTTTTTATGGTTACCTAGGGTTTTTAAGGTTTTTTAGGATTTATTAGCATTTTTTTAGATTTTCTACAGGTTTTTGTGTTTTCTAGGATTTTTAGTGTTTTTAGGGTTTTCTAGGGTTTATAGGGTTTTTTGTGGTTTTAGGAGTATTTAGGATTTTCTAGGATTTTTTTATTTTTCTAGGGCTTTTAAGAGTTTTCTAGGTTTTTCTTAGGGTTTTTAGGGTTTTCTAGGATTTTCTAAAGTTCTTTAAGTTTTCTAGGGATTTTATGGTTTTTTTTAGGATTTTTCATGGTTTTCTAGGGTTTTTTAGAATTTACTAGGATTTTTTGGGTTTTTAGAGTTTTCTGGGAATTTTTTAGGGTTTTTCAGGTTTTTTAGGGGTTTTAGGATTTTCTAAGTTTTTTAGGATTTTCTAGGGTTTTCAGGGTTTTCTATGATTTTATAGGATTTTTTGAGTTTTTTAGAGTTTTCTACGGTTCTTAGGGATTTTCTGGTTTTTTTTTTTGGATTTCTAGGGTTTTACAGATTTCTAGGATTTTCTAGAGTTTTTTTATGGTTTCCTAGGGTATTTTAGAGTTTCTTTGGTTTTTTTTATGGTTTTTAGGAATTTTATGATTTTCTAGAATTTTTTTGGGTTTTCTAGTGTTTTTTAGAGTTTTGTAGGGTTTTCAGGATTTTTTAGGGTCTTCAGGGTTTTCTAGGGTTTTTTAAGATTTTCTAGGGGTTTTAGAGCTTTCTAGGGTTTTCTAGAGTTCTTTAATGTTTTCTAGGGTTTTTTTATGGTTTTGTAGGATTTTTAGCGTTTTTTAAGATATACTAGGATTTTTTTGGGTTTTCTAGAGTCTTTAGAGTTTTCTAGGATTTTTTTAGGGTTTTTATGGTTTTCAAGGGTGTTATGTTTTTCTAGAGTTTTTAGGGTTTTTTAGGATTTATTAGGATTTTTTAGAGTTTTCTAGGATTTTTTTGGATTTTCTAAAGTTTTTAGGGTATTTCTCTATAGATTTTAGAGTTTTCTCGGTTTTTTATGGTTTTCTAGGGATTTTAGTACTTTTTAGGATTTACTACTATTTTTTTTTTTGTTTTCTCTAGTTTATAGTGTTTTCTAAGATTATTTTGGGATTTCTAGAGTTTTTTAGAGTTTTCTAGGACTGTTAGGATTTTTTAGGGGTTTCTAGTGTTTTTTGAGGTTTTCAACTTTTTAGTATTTTTTAGGATTTTCTAGGATTATTAGGGTTTTTAGGGAGTTTTCTAGGATTTTTTGGATTTTTTAGAATTCTCTAGGATTTTCTAGAGTTTTTTTTAATGTTTTTTAGAGTTTTTATGATTTTTCAGAGTTTTTTATGGTCATTCTAGGATTTTTTAGGATTTTTTTATAATTTTTTCCCAAAAAACCCTAAAAACTAGAACCCTAAAAACCTATAAAACCCTAGAAAACCACATAAAAAGCTAGAAAATTTTAAAAAACTATAGAAAACTCTAAAGAACATAGAGAACCCTAGAAACCCCTAAAAACCATTGAAAACCTAAAAAACCTAGAAAATCCTAGAAAACTCTCAAAACTCAAGAAAACCAAAAAAATCCTAGTAAATCCAAAAAAAAATCATAAAAACCCTAGAAAACCATAAAAAACCTTAGAAAACCATAAGAACCCTAGAAAACTTTAAACAACTTAAGAAAACCCTAGAAACTCCTAAACACCCTAAAAATTCTAGAAAACCCTAAAAACCTAGTAAAACCTATAAAAACCCTGAAAAATCCTTGAAATGTCTAAATCCTAGTAAATCCTAAAAAACCCTAAAAAAATCCTAAAAAACTCAAAAAAACTCTAGAAAATCCAAAAACAATAAAACCCTAATAACCATAAAAAAATCCTAAAAACCCTAGAAAACCCTGAAAACCCAAGAAAATCTTAAAAAACCCTAGAAAATCCTAAAAAATCATAGAAAACCTTAAAAACCCTAAAAAATGTAGAAAACCCGAAAAACCCTAAAAAACCTAAAAAAAACCCTAGAAAACCATAAAAACCTTAGAAAACTTTAAAAAACTCTAGAAAATCTTAAAAATCTTAAAATCCCTAAAAATCCAAAAAATACATAGAAAATCCTAAAAACCCTAAAAAAAACCTAGAAAACTCTAAAAAAAACTCAAGAAAATCCAAAAAAATCCTAGAAAGTCCTAAAAATCCTATAAATCCTAGAAAACCCTGATAAATCCTAGAAAATCCTAGAAACCCTAGTAAACCCTAGAAAACTCAAAAAATTCTAGAAAACCAAAAAATCCTGGTAAATCCAAAAAACCCCTTAAAACCCTAGAAGCCATAAAAAAAACCTTAGAAAACCATAAAAATCCTAGAAAACTTTAAAGAACGCAAGAAAACCCTAGAAACCCCAAAAGACCCTAGAAAATCCTAAAAATCCCTAAAAATACTAAGAACCCTAAAAAACCTTGAAAAACCCTAGAAAACTCTAAAAACTTTAAAAAACCCAAAAAATCCTAAAAAATCCAAAAAAGCCCTAAAAACGCGAGAAAATCCTAAAAAATACGAGAAATCTTTAAAAAACTCAAGAAAACCCAAAAAAAATCTAGAAAATCCTAAAAAACCCTAAAATACGCTAGAAGACCCTAATAATCTCAGAAAATCCTAGAAAGCACTAAAAATCTTAGAAAACCCAAAAAACCCTAAAAAACATAAAAAGACCATAAAAAACCTTGAAAAATTTAAAAAAACTCTAGAAAACCCTAAAAACTCTAGAAAATCCTATAAACTCTAGTAAACCCTACAAAACACTGAAAAAACCTAGAAAAGTCTAAAATTCCTAGTAAATCCTGAAAAACCCTAGAAAACCTAAAAACAATCCTAGTAAATCTTAAAAACCGTAATAACCCTAGAAAACCCTAAAAAATTCTAAAAACCCTAGAAAACCCTAAAAAATTCTAGAAAATCCTAAAATACCCTAAAAATCTTAGAAAACTCTAAAAACCCTAAAACACTCTAGTAATTTAAAAAAAAATCCTAGAAAATCCTAAAGAATCCTAAAAAACCCTAGAAAACCCATATAATCCTAGAAAACCCTACAAATCCCAAGAAAATCCTAAAAATCCTAGAAAACCCGAAAAAAACCCTAAAAACTGTAAAAAAGTCCTAAAAAACCCTAGAAAATGCAAAAAACCTCATAGAAAATTCTAAAGAATCTTAAAAAACCCTAGAAAACCCATATAATCCTAGAAAACCCTAGAACATCCTAGCAAACCCTACAAATCCCTAGAAAACCCTAAAAATCATAAAAAAACCCTAAGAAACCCTAAAAACCCTAGTAAACCCAAAACAATTCTAGTAAATCCTAAAAACCCTAATAACCCTAGAAAACTCTAAAAAACCATAGAACACCCTAGAAAACCCTGAAAAATCCTAAAAAACCTAGAAAAATCTGAAAACTCCTACAAAAACCCTAGAAAATCCTAAAAACCCTGGAAAACCCTTGAAAATCCTTGAAACCCTAGAAAACTCGAAAACACTCTAGAATATCCTAAAGAATCCTAAAAAACCCTAGAAACCCTTAAAACTGTAGAAAACCCTTGGGTTTTTTAGGTGTTTTTTCGAGTTTATTAGAGTTTTCTTGGGTTTTTCCGGTTTTTTTAGGGCTTTAAGATTTTCGAGGGTTTCTTGGAAAAACTCTTAAAAATTCTAGAAAATCCAAAAAATCGTAATAAATCCTTAAAAAATCCTAAAAACCCTTGAAAACCATAAAAAACTTAAAAAAACTCTAGAATACCCTAGAAAACCCTAAAAATCCTAAAAACTCAAAAAAAACCTAGAAAATCCTAAAAATCCTAGAAAACGCTAAAAATCCTAAAAAAAACTAAAAACACTAAAACACTCTAGAAAACCCAAAAATATCCTAGTAAATCCTAAGGAATCCTAGAAAACCTAGAAAACCGTAAAAACTCTAAAAAACCATTGAAAACATTAAAAACCCTAAAAAACCCTAGAATATCCTAGAAAACACTAAAAACCCAAAAAAACCCTAGAAAACTATAGAAAATCCTAAAAAAAGCTGAAAAACCCTAAAAACACTAAGAACCCAAAAAAACCCTAGAAAACTCTAAAAACTCTACAAAACCAACAAGAACCCGAGAAACCCTAACCATCCATAAAAACCCCAAAAAATCCATGAAAGCTAGAAAAGCCAAAAAAAATCCTAGGAAATCCTAAAAAACCCTAGAAAAGCCTAACAATCCCTAATAATCTTAGAAAATCCTAGATAGCCCTAAAAACTTTAGAAAAACCTTGAAAACCATAAAAAACCTAAAAAAATTTAAAAAACTCTAGAAAACCTTAAAAAAACACTAAAAACTCTAGAAAACCCTAGAAAACCCTCAAAAACCCTAGAAAACTCTAAAAACTCTATAAACCCAAAAACAATCCTAGTAAATCCTAAAAACCCTAATAACCCTTGAAAACACTGAAAAACCCTAGAAAAACCTGAAAACCCTAGAACACCGTAAAAAATCCTAGAAAATCTTAAAAAACCCTAAAAACCCTAGAAAACCCTAGAAAACTATAAAAACCCTGGAAAACCTTAAAAAACTCTACAAAACCCTAGTTTTTTTAGGGGTTTTCTTGAGTTTTTTAGAGTTTTCACGGGTTTTTCTGGGTTTTTAGGGTTTTATGATTTTTCTAGAGTTGTTTTCGTTTTTTATGGATTTTCTAGGATTTTCTAGTGTTTTTTTTAAGTTTTCTAGGGTTTTTTAGGGTTTTTAGTTTTTTTTCGGGTTTTTTAGGGTTTTTTATCATTTTCTAGGGTTTAGGGTTTTCTAGGATTTTTTAGTGTTTTTTAGTTTTTTTCGGGTTTTTTAGGGTTTTTTAAAGTTTTCTAGGATATTTTTAGGGTTTTTTATAGTTTTAAAGGTTTTCTAGGGTTTTTAGGGTTTTCTAGTTTTTTTAGGGTTTTCTAGGGTTTTAAGGGTTTTCCATGATTTTCTAGGATTTTTTGGAGTTTATAGAGTTTATAGAGTTTTCTAGGGTTTTTAAGGGTTTTCTAGTGTTTTTTGGAGTTTTGTAGACTTTTTAGGAATTTTCAGGATTTTCTAGTATTATTAGCGTTTTTTAGGTTTTTTAGAGATCCCTAAAAAGCCCCTGAAAAACCCTAGAAAACTCTTAAAAATTCTAGAAAATCCAAAAAATCGTAGTAAATCTTTAAAAAACCCTAAAAACAATAGAAAACCATAAAAATCCTAAAAACCCAAAGAAAAACCTAGAAAATCCTAAAAACCCTAAAAATCCTAGAAAACGCAAAAAAAACCCTGAAAAAAAACTAAAAAACACTAAAACTCTAGAAAACCCTATAAAATCCTAAGGAATCCTAAAAACCCAAAAAAATCCTAATACCCTAGAAAACCATAAAAAACCATAGAAATGCATAAAAACCCTAGAAAACTTTAAAGAACTCAAGAAAACCCTAGAAAACCCTAAAAATACTAAAAAACCCTAACAAAACCTGAAAAACCCTAAAAACACTAAGAATCCTAAAAAACCTTAGAAAGCTCTAAAAACATTAGAAAATCCAAAAAAAACCTGAGAAAACCATAACCATCCCTAAAAACCCCCCAAAAATCCAAGAAAGCTTTAAAAACTCGAGAAAACCCAAAAAAAATCCTAGGAAATCCCGAAAAATCCAAGAAAAGCCTAACCCTAATAATCTTAGAAAATCCTAGAAAGCTCTAAAAACTTTAGAAACCCCAAAAAACCCTAAAAAAAACCTTGAAAACGATAAAAAAAAATCTAGAAAAATTTAAAAAACTCTGGAAAATCCTAAAAAACCCTAAAAACGCTAGAAAACCCTGAAAACCCCAGTAAACCCTATAAAAATCCCTGAAAAATCCTCGAAAAGTCTAAAAATCCTAAAATACCCTAAAAACCCTAGAAAACTCTAAACACTCTAGAAAACCCAAAATCAATCCTAGTAAATCCTAAAAACCCTAATAACCCTTGAAAACCCTAAAAAAGTCTAGAAAAACCCTGGAAAACCTTGAAAACCCTAGAAAATCCTAAAAAACCCTAAAAACCCTAGAAAATCCTAAAAAACCCTAAAAACCCTAGAAAACCGTAGAAAAACCCAAAAAATCCTAGAAAATCCTAACAAATCCTAAAAAACCCTAAAAACCGTAGAAAACCTTAAAAAATTCTACAAAACCCTAGTGTTTTTTAGCGATTTTCTTGAGTTTTTTAGAGTTTTCTCGGGTTTTTCTGGTTTTTTAGGGTTTTAAGATTCTCTAGAGTTGTTTTCGTTTTTTATGAACTTCTAGGGTTTTCTAGAGTTTTTTAAAGTTTTCTAGGGTTTTTTAGGTTTTTTAAGGTTTTTATAGATTCCTAGTTTTTTTTTTTGGGTTTTTTAGTTTTTTCAGGTTTTTTTATGATTTTTTGGGTTTTCTAGAGTTTTTTAAAGTTTTCTAGGATTTTTTTAGTGTTTTTTAGGGTTTTAAAGGTTTTCTAGGTTTTTAGGGTTTTGAAGTTTTTTTAAGTTTTTCTGGGATTTTTAGGGTATTCTATGATTTTCTAGGATTTTTTGGGTTTTCTAGAGGCTTTTAGATTTTTCTAGGATTTTTAGGATTTTTAGGGTTTTTTTTTTGGGATTTCTAGGGTTTTTATGGGTTTCTAGGGTTTTTAGGTTTTTTAAAATTTTCTAGAATTTTTTTGGGTTTTCTAGAGTTTTTTTTTGGTTTTCTAGGGTTTTTTACGGCTTTCTAGGGTTTTCTAGGATTATTAGGATTTTTTTTGTTTTCAAGGATTTTTTAGAATCCATTTGGATTTTTAGGGTTTTTTAGGATTTTCTAGAATTTTTTTGGATTTTCTAGAGATTTTTAGAGAGTTTTCTAGGAGTTTTTAGGGTTTTCTACGATTATTAGGTTTTTTTAGGCTTTTCTAGGGTTTTTTTTTGTTTTTTAGGATTTTCTAGAATTTTTTAAAGTTTTCTAGGGTTTTTATGATTTTTCATGGTTTTTTATGGTTTTCTAGGATTTTTAGTGTTTTCTAGGGATTTTTGGATTTTTTAGGGTTTTGTAAGATTTTTTAGGTTTTCTTAGGAATTTCATGGGTTTGTTTATGGTTTTCTAGGATTTTTAGGGTTTTCAAGCATAAACCCTTAAACCCTAAACCATAAACCCTCAACCCTGCCATAACCCGAAACCCTAAACCACAAAACCCTCAATCCCATACCATAAACCCTAAACCCTACACCCTAAACATGAAACCTCAAACCCTAAAGCCTGAATCATAAACCCTCAACCGGAATCCAAAAATCCTAAACCCTAAACCCCAAACCCCAAACCCTAGAACCAACCCTAAAAACACTAATCCCTAACCCATAAACCCTAAACCCTACATGCTAAACCCTAAACCATAAACCCTAAACAGTAAACCATACACCCTAAACCATAAACCACAAACCCTAAAGCCTAAAACCCTACACCCTAGACCTAAACCCTAAACCCTAAACACTAAACCCTAAACCATAAACCCTAAACCCTAAATAGTAAACACAAAACCAGCCTAAACCCTAAACCCTACACCATAAACCATAAACCCACCCTAAACCCTAAACCTTAAAACCCTAAAGCCTAAACCTAAACCAAAAACACGCATAAACCCTAAACCATAAACCCTAAACTATAAACCCTAAACCCTAGACCCTAAACCTTAAACCACGAACCCTAAAGACTAAACCCTAGACTGTAAACCTTAAACCAACCATAAACCCTCAACGCCAAACCGTAAACCCTAAAACCTAAACGCTACACCAAATCCTAAACCATAAATCCTCAACCACAAACCATAAACCCTAAACCATAAATCTTCAACCCCAAACCATAAACTATAAACCCTAGACCCTAGACCCTAAACCCTAAACCCTAAACCGTAAACCTTAAATCCTAAAACCATAAACCCTAAACAAGAAACACTAAACCCTAAACCCTAAAGCCTAAACTCTAAACACTAAAGCCTAAACCCTAAACCCTAAACCTTAAACCATAATCCCTAAACCACAAACATACCGAAACCATAAACTATAAACCCTAAACGTTAAACTATAAACCATCAACACCAAACCATAAACCTTTAACCCTAAACAACAAACCCTAAACCCTAAAGCCTAAACCCTAAATCCTAAACCATAAACACTAGACCATAAACCATAAACCCTAAACCCTAAATCCTAAACCATAAACCCTAAACCCTAAACCATAAACCCTAAATCCTACTACACCTTTTAACCCTAAACCATAAACCCTAAATCCTAAACCCCAAACCCTAAACCACAAACACTAAAGCATTCCCTACACCCTAAACCATAAACCACAAACCCTAAAGCATTCCTAAACTATAAATCCTAAACCCTAAACAATAAATAAACCATCAACCCCAAACAATAAACCAAGCCCAAATCATAAACCCTAAACCCTAAATCCTACACCCTTAACCCTAAACCACAAATCCTAAAGCCTAAACCCTAAATCCGCCCTAAACACTAAACCTTAAACCACTAAACCCTAAAACCTAAACCCTAACCCCATAAACCATAAACTTTAAACCATAAACCCTAAACCCTACACCCTAAAACCCTAAACCACAAACCCTAAAACCTAAATTCTAAACCATAAACTCTCAAACCCAAACCCTAAACCCTACATCGTAAACCTTAAACCACAAACCCTAAAGCCTAAACCTTACCCCCATAAACCCTCAACGCCAAACCATAAACCCTAAACCATACACCCTAAACCATAAATCACAAACCTTAAAGCCTAAACCCTAAACCCAAAACCCGAAACCATAAACCTTCAACTCTATACCATAAACCCTAAACAGTAAAACATACACCCTTAACCCTAAACCACAAAGACTAAAGCCTAAACCCTAAATCCGCCCTAAACACTAAACCTTAAACCACTAAACCCTAAAACCTAAACCCTGCCTAAACCCTAAACCATAAACCCTCAACCCCAAACCATAAACCCTAAACCCTTATGCCTAAACCATAAACCATAAATCCTAAGGCCTAAACCCCGAACCCTAAACCATAAACCCCAAACCCTAAACCCTAAATCACAACCCTTAAAACCTAAACTATAAATTCTCAACCCCCTAAACCATAAACCCTAACCAAAAACCCTACACCCTAAATCATAAACCCTCAACCCCTAAACCCTAAATCCTAAATCATAAACCCTAAAGCGTAAACCCTAAACCCTAAACCTCAAACATTAAACCACAAACACTAAAGTATAAACCCTATATGCTAAACCATAAAGCACAAACCCTAAAGCCTAAACCCTAAACTACAAACACTAAACCCTACACCATTAAACATCAACCCCAAGCCATAAACCCTAAACCCTAAATCCTACACCCTAAACCACACCCTAAATCCTAAACCATAAACCCTCAATCCCAAACCATAAACCCTAAACCCTACACCCTAAACCCTAAACTAGAAACCCTCAAGCCCAAACCATAAACCCTAAACCCTAAATCCTACACCCTTAACCCTTAAACCACAAATCCTAAAGCCTAAACGCTAAATCCTAAACCCTAAAGCATAAACCCTAAACCCTAAACCATAAACTCTCAACCCCAAACCATAAACTATAAACCCTAAACCTTAAACCCCACCCCCTAAACCCTAAACCACAAACCCTAAAGCTAAAATCCTAAACCATAAACCCTCAACCCCAAACAATAAATCTTAAACCCTACCCTATACCCTAAATCTTAAACCACAAATCCTAAGCCTAAACCCTAAACCCCAAACCATAAACCCTAAAACCCTAAACCCTACACCCTAAACACTAAACTTGAAACCCTAAAGCATAAACCCTAAACGATAAAGCATCAATCCCAAACCATAAACCCCAAACCCTAAACCGTACACCCTAAACCTTAAACCACAAACCCTAAATCCAAAACCCTAAACCATAAACCATCAACCCTGATCCATAACCCCTAAACCCTACACCCAAAACTCTAACCAAAATTTCTAAAGCCTAAACCCTAAACTATAAACCCTAAACCCTAAACCGTAAACCCTCAACCCGAAAGCATAAACTCTAAACCCTAAATGGTACACCCTAAACCCTAAATCCTACACCCTTAACCCTAAACCACAAACCCTAAACCCTAAACCCTAAATTCTAAACCCTAAACACTAAACCTTAAACCAAAAACCCTAAAGCCTAAATGCTAAAACCTAAAACCTAAGGCATAAACACAAACCCTAAACCATAAACCCTCAACCCCAAACCATAAACTATAAACCATAAACCCTAAAGCCTAAAACCCTAAAGCCTAAATCCTAAACCATAAACCTTCAACCCCTAAACCCTACATCGTAAATCTTAAACCACAAACCCTAAAGCCTAAACCTTAAACCATAAACACTCAACCCCAAACCATAAACCCTAGACCCTACACCGTAAACCCTAAACCCTAAACCCGAAACCATTAACCCTAAACCCTAAACCCTAAACCCTAAACCCCAAAGCCTAAACCCTAAATCACAACCCTTAAACACAAAACCATAAAACCTCAACCCCCTAAACCATAAACCCTAAACCCTAAACCCTTAAACCCTAAACCATAAACCCTAAACCCTAAACCATAAACTCTAAACCCTAAACCTCAAACCTTAAACCACAAACACTAAAGCATAAACTCTGTACCCTAAATCATAAAGCACAAACCCTAAAGCCTAAACCCTAAACTACAAACAACCCCAAGCCATAAACCCTAAACACTAAACCCTAGACCCGAAAACAAAAACCCTAAACCCTAAACCATAAACCCTCAACCCCAAACCATAAATCCTACACACTACACCCTAAACCCAAAACCAAAAACCCTCAAGCCCAAACCATAAACCCTAAACCCTAAATCCTACACCCTTAACCCTTAAACCACAAATCCTAAAGCCTAAATGCTAAACCCTAAACCCTAAACCATAAACTCTCAACACCAAACCAAAAACTATAAACCCTAAACCCTAAACCCTACCCTAAACCCTAAAGCCTAAACCTAAAACCATAAACCCTAAACCCGAAACCATAAACCCTAAACCCTACATCATAAACCATAAATCAAAAACTTTAAACTATAAACCCTAAACTTTAAACCATAAACCCTCAACCCCAAACCATAAATCCTAAACCCTAAACCACAAATCCTAAAGTCTAAACCCTAAACCATAACCCCTCAACCCCAAACCATATACCCTAAACCCTACACTAAACCAAACATCTTTAACCCTAAGCCACAAACACTAAAGCCTAAAGCATAAACCCTAAATCCTAAACCCTAAACCCCAAACCATAGATCCTAAACCTTAAACCCTAAACCCTACACCACCCTAAAACATTAAACCAGAAACCCTAAACCCTAAACCCTAAACCGTACACACTAAACCTTAAACCACTAACCCTAAACCATAAATCCTCAAACCCGAGCCATAAACCCTAAACCCTAAACCCTAAACCCGAACCATAATCCTTAAAGACTAAACGCTAAACTATAAACCCTAAACCCTAAACCATAAACCCTCAACCCCAAAGCATAGACCTTAAACCCTAAACCCAAAACCATAAACCCTAAAACCCTAAACCCTAAACCCTCAACCCTAGACCCTAAACCCCAAACCATAAACCCTTACCCGTAAAGCCTCAACCCCAAACCATAAATCATAAACCCTAAACCCTACACACTAAACACTAAACCATAAACCCTAAACCCAAAACCCTAAACCCAAAACCCTAAACCCTAAACCATAAAGCCTAAAACCTAAACCATAAACCACAAACCCTAAATCCTAAACCCTAAAACATAAACCAAAAACACGCATAAAACCTAAATTATAAACTCTAAACCTTAAACCATAAACACTTAACCCCAAACCATAAACCCTAAACCCTAAATCCTAAACCACAAAACCAAAAGACTAAACCGTAAACCATAAACCCTCAACCGTAAACCATAAACCCTAAACCCTACACCCTTAACACTAAACCACAAATCCTAAAGCCTAAAGCCTAAACCCTAAATCCTACGCCCTAAACCACACCCTAAATCCTAAATCATAAACCCTCAAACCCAAACCATAAACCCTAAACCCTACACCCTAAACCCTAAACTAGAAACCCTCAAGCCCAAACCATAAACCCTAAACCCTAAATCCTACACCCTTAACCATTAAACCACAAATCCTAAAGCCTAAACGCTAAATCCTAAACCCTAAAGCATAAACCCTAAACCCTAAACCATAAACTCTCAACCCCAAACCATAAACTATAAACCCTAAACCTTAAACCCTACACCCTAAACCCTAAACCACAAACCCTAAAGCCTAAATCCTAACCACAAACCCTCAACCCCAAACAATAAATCTTAAACCATAAACCCTACACCCTAAACCTTAAACCACAAATCCTAAGCCTAAACCCTAAACCCCAAACCATAAACCCTAAAACCCTAAACCCTAAACCCTACACCCTAAACACTAAACTTGAAACCCTAAAGCATAAATCCTAAACGATAAAGACTCAACCCCAAACCATAAACCATAAACCCTAAACCGTACACCCTAAACCTTAAACCACAAATCCTAAATCCAAAACCCTAAACCATAAACCCTAAACCCCGATCCATAACCCCTAAACCCTCCAAAACTCTAACCAAAATTTCTAAAGCCTAAACCCTAAACTATAAACCCTAAACCCTAAACCGTAAACCCTCAACCCCAAAGCATAAACTCTAAACCCTAAATGGTACACCCTAAACCCTAAATCCTACACCCTTAACCCTAAACCACAAACCCTAAACCCGAAACCATAAATCCTAAACCCTAAACAATAAACCTTAAACCAAAAACCCTAGAGCCTAAATGCTAAAACCTAAAACCTAAGGCATAAACACAAAACCCTAAACCATAAACCCTCAAACCCAAACCATAAACTATAAACCATAAACCCTAAACCCTAAACCACAAACCCTAAAGCCTAAATCCTAAACCATAAACCTTCAACCCTAAACCTTAAACTATAAACACCCAACCCCAAACCATAAACCCTAGACCCTACACCGTAAACCATAAATCACAAACCTTAAAGCCTAAACCTTAAACTATAAACCCTAAACCCGAAACCATAAACCTTCAACCCTAAACCATAAACCCTAAACTCTAAACCCTACACCCTTAACCCTAAACCACAAAGACAAAAGCCTAAACCCTAAACCCTAACCCTCAACCCCAAACCCTAAACCTTAAACCCTTATGCCTAAACCCTAAACCATAAATCCTAAGGCCTAAACCCCGAACCGAAAACCCTAAACCCAAAATCCTAAACCCTAAACCCTAAACCCTAAACCCTAAACCATAAACCCCAAAGCCTAAACCCAAAATCACAACCCTTAAACACAAAACCATAAAACCTCAACCCCCTAAACCATAAACCCTAAACCATAAACCCTAAACCCTTAAACCCTAAACCCTAAACCATAAACCCTAAACCATAAACTCTAAACCCTAAACCTCAAACCTTAAACCACAAACACTAAAGCATAAACTCTGTACCCTAAATCATAAAGCACAAACCCTAAAGCCTAAACCCTAAACTACAAACAATAAACCATAAACCATTAACCATCAACCCCAAGCCATAAACCCTAAACACTAAACCCTAGACCCGAAACCACAAACCCTAAACCCTAAACCATAAACCCTCAACCGCAAACCATAAATCCTACACACTACCCCCTAAACCCAAAACCAAAAACCCTCAAGCCCAAACCATAAACCCTAAACCCTAAATCCTACACCCTTAACCCTTAAACCACAAATCCTAAAGCCTAAACGCTAAACCCTAAACCCTAAAGCATAAACCCTAAACCCTAAACCATAAACTCTCAACACCAAACCAAAAACTATAAACCCTAAACCCTAAACCCTACCCTAAACCCTAAAGCCTAAAACTTAAACCATAAACCCTCAACCCCAAACCATAAACCCTAAACCCTACATCATAAACCATAAATCACAAACCTTAAAGCCTAAACCCTAAACTATAAACCATAAACCTGACACCATAAACCTTCAACCCTAAACCATAAACCCTAAACCATAAACACTAAACCCTAAATGCTACACCTTAAACCCTAAATCACAAACCCTAAACCCTATACCCTAAACCATAAACTCTTAACCCCAAACCATAAACCCTCAACCCCAAACTATAAACCGTAAACCCTAAACCCTACACCATAGACACTAAACTCTAAACCCTAAACCCTAAAACCTAAACCCTAAACCATAAACCCTAAACCAGAAACCCTAATGCCCAAATAGTAAACCCTAAACCCTAAACTATAAACCCTAACCATAAACCCCAAACCCTAAAGCCTAAAGCCTAAACCCTAACCCCTAAACCCTAAACTATAAACCCTAAACCTTAAACCATAAACCCTCAACCCCAAACCATAAATCCTAAACCCTAAACCACAAATCCTAAAGTCTAAACCCTAAACCATAACCCCTCAACCCCAAACCATATACCCTAAACCCTACACTAAACCAGACATCTTTAACCCTAAGCCACAAACACTAAATCCTAAACCCTAAACCCTAAATCCTAAACCATAAACACTAAGCCCTAAACCCTAAACCACAAACCATAAAGGCTAACCATAAACCCCGAACCCTAAAGCATAAGCCCTAAACCATAAACCCTAAACCCTAAACCATAAATCCTACACACTGATGACAAGTCATCTTAGCCCATTCTAGCTAGTCTTTTTCTTTTGTTTTCATTAGAATTATGCACTTTCTTAAGCTACAAGCAAGCTAATTGAGTAGAATTTCATGTTTCCCTTGATTGAACCAACCATATGTGAATTCATGCCATTTCATGAGGTTTTGAGCTATAATTGTTGCATATTGTGGAAGATTGAATACCTCATGATTTTGAGCAAAACTTTGATTAGTTTGGTTGATCAATGATAGGTGAAGAAGGCTTGGAGAAAGGTTGAAGCAAAGAGGAATGGCTAGGAGTGAAGAGAGGACAATGGAATAAATGAAAATTGAACCGGGTTGCATGAAGTTAGCCCCAACGTTAGCCCCCTAACTTGGAGGCTAACGTTGGGCATGTAAATCATTCCCTGGAGGTGGCCAACGTTAGCTCCAACGTTAGCCCCCTAACTTGGAGGCTAACGTTGGAACTTAAGAATGTATCCCCTGGGCACCAACGTTTGCGCCAACGTTAGCCCCCTAACTTGGAGGCTAACGTTGGCACATGAACCACAATGGGGGAGTAGGCCAACGTTTGCGCCAACGTTAGCCCCCTAACGTGGAGGCTAACGTTGGCACTTGAATCACAAAGGAGGAAGGCCAACGTTTGCGCCAACGTTAGCCCCCTAACGTGGAGGCTAACGTTGGCACCAATCACACCAAGCAAGGCCAACGTTAGGGTCAAAGTTAGACCCCTAACGTTGGCGCCAACGTCCACACCAGAAGGATGTGGTTTGCTGATATGAAAAGTTAGGGTCAAAGTTAGACCCCTAACTTTGACCCTAACGTTGAAGACCAACGTTGGCTAACTCCATTTCCGGTTCAATTGGTTCACTTCGGTTCTTCTTCAATCTTCAAAGAGCAATCAACCAAGGCCTCTTTCAACCCAATTCCACCAAGGACAAAGGCCCAACTCAAGGCTTGAAGATCATTTTGGAAAGTGTATAAATAGGATAGAATTCAATTTATGAGGGAGCTTTCCTTTTAGAATTTGCAGAATAGTTTTGGAGAGCTTTTGTTACTGAGTGAACTTTAATTTCTTTGTTTCCATTGCTTTCAATTTCAATTTTACTTTTGTCTTGGATCTTGGATTGGAGAATTGAAGAAATTCTGTTTCAATCTCAATCTTGGATCTCTCTGTTTCTTTACTTTACTGTTAATTGAATTTCATTTCCGGTTCATTGTTCTTCATCTCTTTTCTTTGCAATTTACAATTTCTTTGCTATTGTTCTTGTTGGATCTAGGAAGGCATTGAGATCTAGACTTGGTTTTCTAGTCTCTGGGTCCTGAGATCTGAATTCTCATTTCAATTCTCTGTTTAATGCTTTCATTGTTCATTTACTTTGCTGTTATAATTTCCGGTTCAATCCCAATTCCCTTTTTTTCTTCTGTTTGATGCACTTTAGCTTTTCTTTGTTTAAATTCTGCAAATCCACATCCCAATCCCCTTTACATTTCAAGCCATTTACATTTCTTGCACTTTAAGATTCCGCAATTTACATTTCTTGCACTTTAAGTTTCTGTCATTTAATTTCTTGTTCTTTAAGTTTCGGAAATTTATTTCTTGTTCTCTTTAATTTCATGCAATTTACATTCTGCAATTCACAAATCACCCAACCAACACTTGATTCGCTTGACTAAATCAACCACTAAATTAAAATTGCTCAATCCTTCAATCCCTGTGGGATCGACCTCACTCCCGTGAGTTTTTATTACTTGACACGACCCGGTACACTTGCCGGTTAGTTTTGGGTGTTTTGGTAGAGAATCGTTTCTCGCCAAAATATCTCATCAAGCTTTTGGCGCCGTTGCCGGGATTGATTAGATTGACAATGATTAAGTGAGGTGGTAATCTAGATCAAGCACTTTTTCTTTATTTTTCTTTAACTTTTGATTAACCCGCTAACTGTTTGAAATTTTGTTTAAACTAAACTTCATTCTAGCAGTAGAGTGAAGTAATCTTGCTGGTGTTTCTTTTGTCTTGTTTGTATGTCAGGTACAAGGAGATCCGCTCCTGTGTTATCTGAAGTTGATCAGAGAACTCTTAGAAGGATAAGAAGAGCCGAAAGAGGGAAAAGTATTGTTGGAGAAGAAGAATCAGACGAAGAATTCCACGAGATGGAAGGAGATACATCTAATCCAGAAGGAGGAGTTAATAATCCACCACAACAGAGGAGAGTATTGGCTTCCTACACTTTTGCAAATGCTAGACATTGTGGAAGCAGCATTCTCACCCCTAATGTCAATGCAAATAACTTCGAACTGAAGCCACAACTCATCACATTGGTCCAGAACAACTGCTCATTTGGAGGAGGACCATTGGAGGATCCAAATCAACATCTATCTACCTTCTTGAGGATCTGTGACACTGTCAAATCCAATGGTGTGAATCCTGAAACCTACAAGCTTCTGCTGTTCCCGTTCTCATTAAGGGATAAGGCTGCACAATGGCTTGAAACTTTTCCCCAAGCAAGTATCACTAGTTGGGATGACTTGGTGACTAAATTTCTAGCCAAGTTCTATCCACCCCAGAGAGTCATCAGGCTGAAAACCGAGGTGCAGACATTCACACAATTAGATGCTGAATCCTTGTATGAAGCATGGGAGAGGTACAAAGCCTTAATCAGAAAATGCCCTCCAGAGATGTTCAATGAATGGGACGTGCTGCAAAATTTCTATGAAGGCCTTACATTGAAATCTCAGGAGGCATTAGATCATTCTGCTGGAGGTTCACTACAATTAATGAAAACTGCTGAGGAAGCTCAGAATCTGGTGGACATGGTGGCCAACAATCAGTATTTCTTTGCGCATCAAAGAAGCCGCCAACCATCACAAAGAAGAGGAGTTATGGAACTAGAAGGAGTGGACTCAATCCTAGCTCAAAACAAGATGATGCAGCAGCAAATTCAACAACAATTTGAGCAAATGGCCAAGAGGATTGATAGTCTCCAAGTCGCAGCAGTCAACACTAGCCAACCATCAACCACATGGGGACAGAGTGAAGAGACTCAAGAGGAGCAACAGCAAGAACAAGTCCAGTACATGCACAACCAAAATTCTGGGCTAAATGAAGTATATGGCGACACTTACAACCCTTCTTGGAAGAACCACCCAAACCTTAGGTGGGGGACAATCACAACCAAAATCAACAACCATGGCAAAGAAACTCAAACCAAAACACTTTAAGAAACAACCAAAACCACAACCAGCAGCAAACTAACCAAAACCCCTACAGAAAACCTCAAAACAACTACTCCAACCCCAACCATTACCAATCTAATAACCAATCCACTAACCAAAATGCCTATCATCCACCATCCACATTTCACAACCCACCACAAGCATCACCTGAATCTCAAAGACTCACCAACTTGGAAACCTTGATAGACAAAATGTGGAAACACCAAGAAATGACAACCAAGAACCATGAAGCCTCCATGAAGAGCCTAGAGAGGCAAATTGGGCAAATCTCCAAACAGATTTCTGTTGAGAAACCTTCAAGCTCACTGCCGAGTGACACAATCCCAAATCCTAAGGAAGAATGCAAGGCAATACAATTGAGGAGTGGAAGAGTCTTGGTGAAAAATGAAGAAGCAACCAAGAAGCCAAAGGAAAGTGACAAGAAACAAGCCGAAGAAGAGAAAGTCAATGACAAGAAGGAGACAGCAAGCAAGCCAACTCAGAATCAAGCTCAAGAAAAAGAAGATCAGCCACAAAAATCAAGAAAGGGAAAGGAAGTAATTAAAGAGCCAACTGAGGACCAAAGGCAGGGAAATAACTTTACTCCCCCCTTGCCATATCCTCAAAGGTTTAACAAGGAAACTAAGGACCAACACTTCCCAAAATTTCTTGAAATCTTCAAGAAGTTAGAGATCAATATTCCCTTAACTGAAGCACTTGAGCAAATGCCCCTGTACGCAAAGTTCTTGAAGGAACTTATCAACAAGAAGAGGAGTTGGCAAGATAATGAAACTGTACTGCTCACTGAGGAATGCAGAGCACTAATCCAGAAGGGACTTCCTCCCAAACTTGAGGATCCTGGGAGTTTCTTTCTACCCTGCGCCATTGGCAGTATGACTATCAAGAAGGCGATGTGTGACTTGGAGCTAGTATCAATCTGATGCCTACCTCTCTAGTGAAAAAGTTAGGCATAAAAGAGGTAAAACCAGTACAGATGTCTTTAGAATTGGTGGACAAATCAGTGATATGCCCCAGTGGTATAATGAGAATCTTCTAGTCAAGGTAGATAGATTCATCTTCCCTGCAGATTTTGTGATCCTGGATTCGAATCAGGATGAGGGCGACTCCATTATACTGGGAAGACCGTTCTTAGCCACTGCTAGGGCCATCATAGACATAGAGCAAGGAGAATTAACCCTCAGGATGCATAATGAAAGTATCACTCTGAGTGTACTACCAGAAACACAGAACAGTAATGAAAAGAAGGATGGTACAGAAACAGACAAGGAAAATCTGCAGTGGAGGGAGGAAATCAACAAGACAAACAACAACTGCCCTCCCAAGCAAGAGATAGATGATACAGCAGGCCAAAAAGAGAAAGAGACTGTGCAAAGTAATGAAGAAGCTCAAGGAACATTGTAGTATTGGCAACTAAGAAAAGGAATTTCAAAAGGGAGCCAGTTTTCAAAGAAGAAGAATTAACAAAAGGAAGGAAGAAAAACAAAAACAGAATCAAAAAGGGGTGGAAGAACAAAAAAATTCCAACAGAAGGGCTCTCCAAAGGTGACAAAGTGCAGTTAGTCTATCAACAACTGGGAACAGACCAACAGACTAACGATTACTATACTGTGAGCAATATATTATCACTAGAACATGCTGAGATAGAGCACCAAGGAACAAAGAAGAAGCTCACGATCAGAGGGGACAAGTTGAGGCACTACAAGCACCAACCACCATAAAAGAAAGCTTCAATGTCAAGCTAGTGACAATAAAAGAGCGCTCCATGGGAGGCAACCCATGCTTTAAGATTCTTGTCATTTTACATTCAATAAACTATGGTCACTTGATGCATGAATTCTTTTCTCTTTTCATGAACATGTCCATTTATTGCATGCACTATTTTAAAACATATGCTAAGTTGATATGTCTTCAAGCACACTTAACCAATATCATAAAGGATTTTGTTTACATGCTTAAAATGTTTTGATAGAGCATATGGCCGAACACTAAGTTTGGTGTCCACATAGCTTCATGAGAATCTAGAATTCATGCATCAATAATCATACATTTGTCATTTTTCAAAACCTTATAAATAGAATTTTCTTTTAATGAAGGTATTAATTGTGATGAACCCTTTGACAAGAAGCAAGTTTGGTGTTCATCAAACCTTGATGCACCAATTCGAGGATACAATTAATCCTTCATGAAAAAAAAAAAAAAGAAAAAGAAAAAGAAAGTATGATGAAAACAATTCTTATGAACAATTAAACTTCACTAATTGGAGGAAGAAACTCATTTTCTTTATATATTACCAAACATCAAGTTTGGTGTCCTCCAAAGGAAGTGTCACGGTTCACATGAGATAAGAATTGATAGTTCACATATTTTTACTAAAAAGAATAATATTGCTACGGTGGGATAAGACTAATGCATGTGTCTTGTTGTGATGACTAGGAGGTCAAAGAATCTTCAATGAAAAGAAGGACAAGACAAAAGAAAGCATAGCATAAGGACAAATTCATATCACATGCTTCAAGAAAAAAATCTGCCCCTCATTGAAAATGATCACGGCAAAGGCTAGGGAAGGAGCAAATTTTGTCTTCATTCATCCATACATGCACACCCTTGATCTCCATGGTGTCTAATTGCATCCTAGCCCTTTATTTCTCATATAAAAGCATACCACCTTCAAGCCATGCACATGACCGAATCACTCCTCAACATTACAAGTCTTGTGCAACTTTTTCTTTTACTTTAAACTCCAAACACTTAATCTTCTCTTCATAATTCCCTAGCAAGTTCAGTCCGAATCTCTTCCTCCAACCACACATCAAAACTCTCCAACACTCTCCACATTCCCTCTCAACCAACCAAGTGATTATGGCATCCTCCTCAAGAACCAAACGACGAAAAGGAAAAGATCCAATAGTAGAGGAAGAAACACATGAGTATGACCAATGGAAGTTCAAGTCTTGGTCTCATCAAATGCAAATTCAATGGATGAACGAGAAAAAAATTTATCCTGAGATTCCATTCATGTTGCCGGATGATGGGTGTCAAGAAATAAAGAACAAAATCCGGAAGAGAAGATGGGAGGAACTTACATCACCAATCTCTCGAATTAATACCAATATCATAAGAGAGTTTTATGCAAATGCCCCAAGGATTGACATGCGTGGACCCCCAACGTACAAGAGCTATGTGCGTGGGGTGGAAGTAGACTTGGCCCAGATGCAATTAAGAAAGTTTTGAAACTAAAGTCAGTGCGCTTTGATGAACCGGGATACCAACAAAGATGACTGAGGATCAAAATTATGAAGAGATTGCAAGAGACATTTGCTTTGAGAACTCAGGATGGGAGGGAGATAACAAGAACAGATACAAGTTCCTGAAGAGATGTAACCTCATTCCGGAGGCAAAAGGATGGTATGAGTTGATGAAAAGGTCAATTCTGGGACAGTGAACACCTCAGAAGTTAACAGGGAGAGAGCCTTAATGCTGCATTGTATCATGGTGGGTGGAGAGATAAGAGTTCATGAGATCCTTGCAAGAGACATCGTAAGGATAGCAGAAAAGAATTCGGCCGGATCCTGGTTGTACTATCCGAGCACCATTTGGAAGTTGTGTGCAAAGGCCAAGGTTCCATTGGAAGAGGAGAATCCAATGTGGCTAAGCCAAGGCATGCCCATAACCATTGAATGAATGATGTTGCCCCTTGAAGCACACCAAGGCGAAGGCCACATGGAGGAAGGGAAAGAGAAGAGCAAATGGAAGAAGATGAGCCCCACATGGAAGAAGAGCCACAAGAAGAGGAGGAACAGCCACACTTTTTCTCACAAGGCAATATGGACATGACTCAAATGCAAGAAGCAATAGGGAGGTTATCTCAGCAATACACAAGAATCCAAGCAAGGCAAGAGGAATATCATTCTCTGTACATGCAAAACCAACAAGCACAAGAAGAAAGAGAGCTGAGAATAATCAATAAACAAAATGAATTCGAGTCAAGATTTCTTGCGATGCAAGAAGAACATGCCTTTCAATCTCATGAATCTTTTGGGAAGTTGGAACAAATGCAAGCTGAAAGTTTGAAGGCCTTCAAGGAGTTCACAACACTCCAAGAAGCAAGGTATGAAGTGCAAGCCGATTACAATGTCAATAGCCAAATCAAACTAAACTATATTGGAGAACATTTGCATCACATGGATCCGGCATTCCCAACTTTTGATGAATTTTTCAAAATGAGAAGTGAGATGGAAGTGAACAGGGCTATGAGACTTGAAGATAGAGTGGAGGAGGCTATGAACAAGGCTGGCTTTTGGCAAGATCAAGAACCACCAAACAAAGATGGTGGGAACACTAGCAGCCAAGTATATGAAAGGAGAAAGAAAAGGCATGACAAATAAAAGGTGGATTTGCTCCTTGATCATCACAACATGCATTCTATCTGTTCTAATCTGTTTTTGCATTTTTTTTTTGTAGTCATTTAAAAGTCTTTGCATTGTGTTGGTTATTTCAAAATAAGTAAGCTAGTTCATGTGTTGGCTTGTGTGTTCATTTTCACTTAACAAGAAGTATGTGTTGTCCCCTGCATCTTTAAATTCAATAAAAGAACAGTTTGAATGTGAAGTGAATTGGTCTCTGTTAGTTAGAAGTGGAATAAAAGCAAGTGGTGGTGTGTGTGTGATTGTATAATAGCTCACTTTTAGTGAATAAAGAGCTAGGATATCTCCTTCTAAGTAGAGAGTGGCCTATTGTCTATGAATCTCAATTGAATAGAATTCCTTGGTTAGAAAGAAAAACAAAAAGAAAGAAAGAACAAAGAAAGCCAAAAAATGGCAAAACAAAAGAAAAACAAAAAGAAACAAAGCTGGACACCAATAGCTTGAACCCTGAAATATATGCCTGTGATGTTTTTGTACTAGGATCTGCTTGGATTAGTAAGCTCTTAGGAGTGCCTCAACACTTGGTGACTTGGGTTAACTAACCCGGGATCATCAGCTGAAAATCCACTATCAAGAGCAACCTAACTACAAAGCATTTAGTAGCCCAAAGAGGTGCTGGGCATCAATGTTTTAAGAAGGAATGTGAGCCAAGTGTCTATGGTGAATAATGTGTCAAGTATAAAGGAAAGAAAATGAACTTGCTACACATGACACTCAAATGAAGCTTTTGAATAAAGTAATAGCCAAGGATAAAGGAATAATGAGAGGTCATAGCAGTATGTCACTTGAAACTTGAAGGAGACTTTCTAGGCCTAGGAGTCAATAAGAAGTGAGCATTTGCATATCCACATAAAACCCCATGAACTATCAATAACACTTTGCTAGCATGAACTTCCTCTTCCATTTCATTCTTTCTTCTTAAAAATTCATTTCTTGCTTGGGGACAAGCAAGCTTTAAGTTTGGTGTTGTGATGACAAGTCATCTTAGCCCATTCTAGCTAGTCTTTTTCTTTTGTTTTCATTAGAATTATGCACTTTCTTAAGCTACAAGCAAGCTAATTGAGTAGAATTTCATGTTTCCCTTGATTGAACCAACCATATGTGAATTCATGCCATTTCATGAGGTTTTGAGCTATAATTGTTGCATATTGTGGAAGATTGAATACCTCATGATTTTGAGCAAAACTTTGATTAGTTTGGTTGATCAATGATAGGTGAAGAAGGCTTGGAGAAAGGTTGAAGCAAAGAGGAATGGCTAGGAGTGAAGAGAGGACAATGGAATAAATGAAAATTGAACCGGGTTGCATGAAGTTAGCCCCAACGTTAGCCCCCTAACTTGGAGGCTAACGTTGGGCATGTAAATCATTCCCTGGAGGTGGCCAACGTTAGCTCCAACGTTAGCCCCCTAACTTGGAGGCTAACGTTGGAACTTAAGAATGTATCCCCTGGGCACCAACGTTTGCGCCAACGTTAGCCCCCTAACTTGGAGGCTAACGTTGGCACATGAACCACAATGGGGGAGTAGGCCAACGTTTGCGCCAACGTTAGCCCCCTAACGTGGAGGCTAACGTTGGCACTTGAATCACAAAGGAGGAAGGCCAACGTTTGCGCCAACGTTAGCCCCCCTAACGTGGAGGCTAACGTTGGCACCAATCACACCAAGCAAGGCCAACGTTAGGGTCAAAGTTAGACCCCTAACGTTGGCGCCAACGTCCACACCAGAAGGATGTGGTTTGCTGATATGAAAAGTTAGGGTCAAAGTTAGACCCCTAACTTTGACCCTAACGTTGAAGACCAACGTTGGCTAACTCCATTTCCGGTTCAATTGGTTCACTTCGGTTCTTCTTCAATCTTCAAAGAGCAATCAACCAAGGCCTCTTTCAACCCAATTCCACCAAGGACAAAGGCCCAACTCAAGGCTTGAAGATCATTTTGGAAAGTGTATAAATAGGATAGAATTCAATTTATGAGGGAGCTTTCCTTTTAGAATTTGCAGAATAGTTTTGGAGAGCTTTTGTTACTGAGTGAACTTTAATTTCTTTGTTTCCATTGCTTTCAATTTCAATTTTACTTTTGTCTTGGATCTTGGATTGGAGAATTGAAGAAATTCTGTTTCAATCTCAATCTTGGATCTCTCTGTTTCTTACTTTACTGTTAATTGAATTTCATTCCGGTTCATTGTTCTTCATCTCTTTTCTTTGCAATTTACAATTTCTTTGCTATTGTTCTTGTTGGATCTAGGAAGGCATTGAGATCTAGACTTGGTTTTCTAGTCTCTGGGTCCTGAGATCTGAATTCTCATTTCAATTCTCTGTTTAATGCTTTCATTGTTCATTTACTTTGCTGTTATAATTTCCGGTTCAATCCCAATTCCCTTTTTTTCTTCTGTTTGATGCACTTTAGCTTTTCTTTGTTTAAATTCTGCAAATCCACATCCCAATCCCTTTACATTTCAAGCCATTTACATTTCTTGCACTTTAAGATTCCGCAATTTACATTTCTTGCACTTTAAGTTTCTTCATTTAATTTCTTTCTTTAAGTTTCGGCAATTTATTCTTGTTCTCTTTAATTTCATGCAATTTACATTCTGCAATTCACAAATCACCCACCAACATTATCGCTGACTAAATCAACCACTAAATTAAAATTGCTCAATCCTTCAATCCCTGTGGATCGACCTCACTCCCTGCT